>NW_017306350.1:268173-293224 GCF_000935625.1 Nanorana parkeri | reverse complement strand
TGCATAGTCCTACTTCTCCTGTTTAAGAGCCCAAGGCAGCCAACTCTTCTGCCTTTACCTTGGGCCAGCCCTGCCTTCACAATTCCTCCTCCTTGCTCCTTATTTTCCACCCTCCCCCTTCATAAAATTCTCCAAATGTATCCATTGCAACACTTCTGCAACCTCATGCAATGGGGAGGTAAGCCTGACAAGAGATTTTAATGGTTTACCTTAGGGCACATCAAGCAGGAAAGAGGGTCAGCATGGAACCAATCTGAGCAGGGCCAAGTGTTAGCTTTAACCCCACTGCAAGTCTCCTAAACCCACTGTATCATTGCTAGCAGCATCCTTGACCAGGCATGTGTTTCTTCCACAGCTGCTAAAGCAGAAAAAAGTCACCTAACCACCCCTATTTGTCTCAGTATCAGCTTTGCAAAACTGCTGGTTGTACAGCTATTCCTATTCCAGCTGGTGGAGTCGAGCCCCTCCTGCAAGTGTTTAGGCCAGTGCTGCACCACAGTGGCACAGGCCATTGCCATTTTTTGTCCAGAATGCCATGCCTGCTCTCCACCTGCATCTACAAGGTAATGCAGGGATTAGCAAAACAATCCCTCTGGTGTTCCTGCTGCAGCACATATTGTGTGTTTTTTTTTTTTTGTGAAACTGAAAAAAACCTGGTACATTGTAGTGAGTACATGCGCAGTCTTTAAACATTTTCACTAGGCTGTTTTTTTCTAACAGGGCTACACCACCCAAATGTTTCCTTAATAAACAAACATTGGAGTCTATTCTCTTTATTACAAATACTTGACTAGGCCACTAGAAAATGCCCCCAAATATTGTGGTGAGTACATGCACTGTAAGAGTCCAGGGCTTACTACGCATGCGCCAATGGCGCGTTGCCGCAAGAGGAAATCCGCGCCAACTGTGCATGCGCCAAAGACGTGTCAGTGCGCCAACCCGCGCATGTGCAGAAGACCTGATGGAAAAAAGCAGGAAAATGCCTAGGAGGCGCACAGAAAGTGACCTCAACCTGATGGAAAAAGGCAGGAAAATGCCCAGGAGGCGCACAGGAAGTGACCTCAACCTGATGGAAAAAGGCGGGAAAATGCCCAGGAGGCGCACAGGAAGTGACCTCAAACTCTAATCATCACTTCCCTATATAAGCCCAGCCCAGACACTGCCAAATTGCTGGATTATCTTCAGTCTCCCTTTGTTCCTGTGCTAGTGTGTGATCTGTCTGAACTTGTTGTGACCTGGAAACCTATTTGACTACTCTTGATTGCTGCCTGCCATTGACCTCGGATTTGTACCTTGACCATTCTACTTCTTTGCCCCTTTTGTACTCAGCTGCCAGATTGGAACCGACCCCGGCTTGGATCTCGACCATTCTTCTAATTAACCCTTGTGTACTTCGTTGCCAGAGTGGACTTGACCTCGACTAGGATCACGGACTAAGGCTTGCACGGTGCTCCGCACCCCTGGCACCTGTGCCACTCGGTGTCTACCAAGTCTCTGTCTCCATCTCCAGAGACTTCAAGGACTGGGGGTGCAAGGGAGGCCTCCCCAGTACTTCAGTCTCACCTCAGGTACGTGGCTCCCGTGACATGCACAGTTCTTAAACACTTTCACTAGGCCACTTTTTTACAGGACCAACACCAGCCAGCTTTTAATAAAATAATAAACATTAGAATGTATTTATTTCACTGAAAAATGCCCCAATATATTGCAGTGAGTACATGTGCAGTGTTTAAACACTTTTACTAGGCCGTTTTTTCAACAGGATCCAGACCAGCCAGTTATTAATAATAAAAAAATTAGAGTGCATTTATTTTACTGAAAAAAGCCCTCAAAATATTGTGCATGCACAGTCTTTAAGTACTTTGAATAGACAACTTTTTCAACAGGACCCACACCAGTCAGCTTTTAATAGAAAAAAAACCCAATGAAAGTACATTTATTTCACTGAAAAAGCGCCCACAATATTGTAGCCTTTGAACCCTTTCACTAGGCCACTTTACTCACCAGCCACCAACTGCTACTGAGGTTATTTCTGACACACACAAAAAGGTATATCTCCCTGCAAACACTGTAATAATTCCCTAATCTGCTACAGGAGTGTCCAGTAAACAATATGTCTGTGTTTTTATATACAACAAATATAGATGATTTCAGCCAGCACTCTCTATTAGACATATGCCTGGCTGAAAATTTTGTTTCATTTCGATGTGGAATTTTTTTGTTTTCTGAAACTCGGATTCGTTTGATATTCATTGTTCGGAAATCAAATTGATCTTTTCGGAATTCAGATCTGGTCAAATCTATTTGGATAGTTTAGTATGCTTTTAAATGTGAAAATAGAAAAAAAGCTGGCTGGTGTGGGTCCCTCCCAAATTTATAACAGACCCTTTAGGTCTGGTAAGAATTCTAGGGGGGGACCCCATGCCAAAAAAAGGTTCCTGAAAGGTCCGAATTTCAGGATTTTTGCCAATTTTCATCCGAATGTCAATTCAAATGAAAACAAATGACCTAGCCTATTATCTACAGTATGTCTCAGTGGAAACACTCTGTGATCTTTTCCTAATATGTTACAGTACTGTCCAATATTTGATAAGTGTGACTGACTACACCATGACTTCTCCAACACACACTGGACAAAGGCTATTATTGAGCAGAGAAAAACTTTTGGTTGACCTGAAGTAAACCTCATGCCTATCCCTGAGTGTGTTCTAGAACTGGAGTTCCCACATTCTTAGAAAACCACATCTGCCTACAGAAGATAGACATAACCCAATCACTTGTGTGTGATGTTAGTTGATTTCAAGTTCTCACCTACTACTTTTTGGCCAACATCTTCCAGACATGTTCCCTGTCTTAATTCGCCCTGAAGAACTGGAGGCTCACACATGGGAAAGTAGAATAATCAGCTGTCCATTATTTTTACTAACTGGGGAGCATACTGTCATGTGTGTCATGATCTTAAGTACATTCATCATTTATGTGTTGCTTTGAGTGCCGGATAACACCACATCTAGTGCATTCCAGCACAGTTAGTGGCCGGAAAGCACTGGATCGCCTGATTAAATCCATGTAAATGGCACCACAGCCCCCCTTCTCCCCGCAGTGTGATCGCCTGCAGCAGAACACGTTGTACAGTAATGCCTGTGGTCCGGTGCGATCACAAAAAATAGTGCACCCAAGTGAGTGTAACAGTCTAATAGGGTTCTCTAGGCTTCACTCAAGCAAGGGTGTGCCTACTGCTTAGAGAGAGGCCTTCATAACTAGTAGAGAAAGTCCTTGTTATTGGAGAAAATTGTAATTTTCCCCATACACTTTGAACCCCCATGTGTAATCAGTCTACTTTATCTCTTTTTTTCCTAGATTCTTAACTACTGGGAGATAGGTAGAACTTCTAAAAGAAAACAAAAAAAGGCACATGGGCATAGTGCAGATAAAAACAATTTCTACTTTTACATAGCTAAAATACTCTACTGTTCTATTTTTGCCAGATCCCTGTTATCCAGTGACATAAAGTCCACTTCTTCTTTGCAAACCCAACATTTTACTTTCCTCCACCGCCTTCTCTAGGCTTAACAATAACATTTAAAATAATTATGAGCTGTTTCATAAAATAAATCTGTCTTTACATGAGGATAGAAGCTACTGAATTAAAAAACAAAAAACTGTACATGCTGAGACTCTTAACTCATAATAATGAACTTCCTCTTAAAAGCACTCTGTGGTTATTTATTTCATACAGTCAAGTAAATAAAACTGCAATATACAGTTTCTGCTAATAATTACACATATTAATACTTTTTGTAAATCTGCCAAAATGAGATCTGAAGCTTAGTACCACTAGTAAATTCAGCATATTATCTCACTTAAATATGATGTATATGCTGACCTAGTTCTGAATCTCTAACCTACAATATCAATTTGCAATAGTGAATGCCCTACTTAAAGTGGACCTTTACCCAAATCTTTAAAGTAACAACAAACACATCTTTAGAAATGTTTAGTAAGGACAATCTACAAACAGATAATTCTAGGTTATTGCCAGCTTTGTATTCTTTGCATACCTTATATCTCTTTTCTTACCCAGTCTTCTGACAGTGGCCATGTTTGCTAAGGGGAAATACTAGCTCTCCTATTACTTCCTGGATTTCTGGCACATGTGACTAGACATGTGACTATGACATGTGACCATGCTCATCATCTCAGGGGACGAGAATGCTTTTCCCTGAGATCCCATGAGATTAAAGATGAGATTTCCCAGCAATGCTCTACTGATGACAAGGCAATCCCAGTGTGCATTGCTTTGGCAAACTGAAGTAATTTTTCCTTTTCAAAGCAGAAAGTGAATGCTCTGCAAGTGTAAGCATTTCAAAATCACAGCATTTTACACCTGACATGTCTGCGTTTTTATTAATCATCATACATAAAGGGATGTATTGGTAGAATTTAAGTGTAAAGGGCCACTTTAAAGATATGGTCACTTCTGCAGAGCACATGGCTAGATCTGTAAATGCTGCTAACCTGTGTTTTACACAAATATCTAATGGGTCCATAGTCCCTTAATCTGATTGTTGAATTAGGGATGCACCGAAACTTCAGTCGCCAAAACATACTAGTCGAAAATGGCTCTTTTGCCAGAGTGCCATCTTTCGGACAAAATAGCGGTGCATCCCTGGTTTCTCTCCTCCCTGCTGGGTGCTGCTCTGTGTCCCCTCTAACATAGAGCTGCGTCCAGCGGGGAGGAGAGAAACAGTTCCAGAAGGCCGAGCGGTGGGGGGAGGAGAGCAATGTGAGCGCCGGGCGTCTCTTCTACCGAACCGCTCAGCCTCCTGTGACAGATTAAGAGAGCAGTGGGGGGATGGAGACAGCTGTTAGTGCTGTCACAGGAGGCTGAGTTCTCCTCCAGCACTACCCCACTCAGCCTCCTGTGACAGATCAGAGGGCGGGCCAGTGGTGCAGGAGAGGAGTCAGCTGACAGAGGAGATCGAGCTCTCCTCCCCACACCACTCGCTCAGCCTCCTGTGACAGCGAGTCAGGACGGAAAGTGGGTACAAGCTCTCAGCGATCAGTGATCGCTGAGTATTTGTAAATAATTGAGGACATAGTATCTTTACAGTGTCCCCAATGTGAATGAATGGGAAGTGATCTGCATAACTGTTCATTTATGATTGTGGACATAGTAAACATACTATCTCCACAAGTTATGAAAGAACAGGAACACTCAGTATAGAGGCTTCCTGTTCAAATTACATAGTTGCATAGTTACATAGTATTTGAGGTTGAATAAAGACATAAGTCCATCAAGTCCAACCTATTGAGGGCTCTATGTCGTCAATCTCTTTTTCTATTCTATTTCTATTCTGAAATCTGTTTAGACCCCTAATATTTCCCTGAAGTCCCCAACAGTAAAGTAAAAAAAAGTAAATATTTAATAAAATAAATAAAAATTAATTACTGAAAAAAATTGAAAAGGTTAGACATTTTTTTGTTGGGCCTGACATTTCTTTTAATTTTCGGTTTTTTTTCAGTTTTGGAACCTCTAGTTACAATTATGGAAAATTAGGGAAAACACATAAAGAATTATGGATATAGAGTATCTCTGTACTCAATTGCTACCTTTTAGAGCAGCTATAATAACTGTACAGGCTTACATATATTATATTTATATTTACCTCTTAACAGCTAAAGTGTTAGTTGTCAAAAGTCACCTAAAGTCTTATGTTGCAGCCTTGTCAACTTACTAACCTCACACAGTGGGCTTAATTTACTAAAGAAGTGCTTGCTGAAAATATACTATACTAACCCAATAATGTAGCAAATTAAGTTAGGTAAGCAATCACAAAATATGTAAAAGTCATAATAAAAATCATGACAATAGTAACTCAAAATATCATCTCACTGCACATGCTACAGGTTTCTTTTAAAGCATATTCTATTTTTTAACATATCCTTCTGCTACACCTCTTATTTTACATGATATCATTCAATGCATTTAAGGTAGCACTGTACTGGTTAACTTTTAGGGAACCTGTTTATAGTGAAGGCTTTGCCGACAGAACATAGTACTTTAGTCCAATTTCCAGCTGGGACCAGACTAGAGTTTATACAAGATATGTTACCCCTTTGTTTGCTGCTGACAAGCGTAAAGAGGCACTTTCACCGCTGATAATAATGGTTAATTTATCACATACAGAAGTGGCTGACCTCTGAGCGTCCCAGCCTCTTCATCACCTTCACAGCTGCTCAAACTAATTGTTAAAGCCAAGAGTAAATGAAAATCAACTGTGCTAGTAATGAATGAAGCCTATTACCCGAAACAGCACATTGCTTTACAAAGGTTTATCAGGGAACATTAGTAGCAGCCCTCCTGGTCACAGTTCCCTGTTATATAAATTGAACGGATCAAGCATGGGGCAAATACTTACAATCACTAAATGAACATATCACACTATTTACCTTGTTTTTTATGAGTTTAATTTGTATAATTTAAAAATATGGTCAAAGCTGTGTTTTACAGGAATTCTAATTTTCATTATTTAAGCACATACACTTTTTATTTTTTTATTTTAGTGTGATAGAGTAATTTAAAATAATTAGGACTAAATGAGGCAACTTATTTTTTTTCTAGAGGGTTATAACCAGAGTAAAATATGTAATACAGATCCATGACCAGCTACTCTGCAACAACCATGGCTTAGATCTAAGCTGGTACTAAAATATTATGGTGACTCAATACTCTCAGAGTCTATCTATCTTCTACTCTGTGTGCCTTTAGACAATCCCTAAACATTCATCTCTTCAGGGAAGGCTATCCTGCTTTAACGTAACCACTGTCCTATCACTTTCTCAAACAATTCATCCCCACACAGCTACCACCTCTTGTATCACTTGCCCCTACCTTTTAAATTGTAAGCTCTCACGAGCAGGGCCCTCCTTACCATTTTGTCTTGATTTATATTGTAACTGTAATGTCTTCTTTATATTGTAAAGTGCTGTGCAAACTGTTGGTGCTATATAAGTCCTGTATAATAATAAAAAGTGCTCCCATAACAAAGGGGAACATACATAGTTATATTAATCTGGGTAGATTATTCTAACAGAAGATGATCCGAGCCTTCAGCTCACCAGAAAAGAAGTTTGAATGGGTAATGTCAAGGAAGGTCAGATATTTCCCAAGAACATGGAGTAGTAAAAGAGACCTTTGCTTTAGGAGATGGCAAACTGTCCTTTATATTGGCAGACCACCAATGCAATCCTTTTTATTAATATAAATAATACATTTACCAG
The DNA here is from genome assembly GCF_000935625.1 of Nanorana parkeri. Lineage (NCBI taxonomy): Eukaryota > Metazoa > Chordata > Amphibia > Anura > Dicroglossidae > Nanorana > Nanorana parkeri. The sequence continues at coordinate 285,940 of NW_017306350.1, read as the reverse complement.
TTAAAATTAAGCCATACCTTGTGGAGGTGATGAGAAAGACCTTACAAGGATGTAAAGATAAAGAAATGTCACAGTGCACAGGCAGTGTTGCAATAAAATACAAGTTTTTTATGAATTGACCAATAACTGGTCCACTTTAAACTATGCAAATTCTTCTCTTTGTAACAAAGAGAACATAGAGTACATACATCAAAACAAGCACACTCCTGTTCTAAATTGTGCAAGCAATTGATGGAATGAACTGCTCTGTTTTGGTTTAAACCTGGTTCCGTATAAGCCTTGTATGTTTATGTCATAAAGTTTAAACACCTCATTCTTGTAATGAGCATATGAAGGACTACTTTATATTCCATCTCCCTTCATCCTATCAGCAAGGTAATGTCCTTAGTTGCTGGAAAGTCAGAGTGGTAGTTCTTCACCCTTTTGTGAATAGCGCTGTAAGTGAAGATGTCAACATCATCGAGGGAGCTAGGGGAAATAGTTCCGCTCTAAAGTCTTACAAAAATGTAAAAGGAAACTCAACGTTTGTTGTAACTGATGTAAAATATGTAACGTCTACACAAGCTATTTTATTAGTTAATAAAATGATCTTTCTATGTTAGTGTTTGATCATCTAATTTGCAGGAACTGCCAAACCAGGTCTATTCACTGAAGGGTGAATCGTTGGGAGAAGATAGGAGAAGTGAACAATCTAGGACAACATAGCTATGTTGTCCTAGATTGTTCACTTCTCCTGCCTTCACCAAACTCTTCACCCTTTAGTGAATAAGCCTGAAAATGTTGCTTGGTTATAACCCTGGAAATGTAGAGGGCATTCTGTTAATCGTGTACAGAACACCTCCTGAAATTTCCCACATATGTTATAGGCTCACACTGGCAGTGGCTTATAACTAACAGAGACAGACTTTCTCACATACTCTTAGCACTCAGGAAGTAGAAAGTAACTGCAATGCATTTGTTAGTTTCAACAAAACTGCAGCAGGTATAACTCTGCAATGAGGCTTGGTGAAATGCTTGTGTCGTATCTAATTGTTGTTGATGGGATTTTTTTGCCCAAAGCATTCTTAGTAGTTATAGTATGCATTGATTATTAATCAATTTGAGTAATTTTCCAGCCTAAAAAAAATTAACATAGTTTTTTTTTAAAGAACACAAGGCTTTTATTTGATACAATTTCATAAACATATGTGGATTGGAGTATCTTTCACCATATTTATTCCCAGAGAATTTTTTGTACAAATCATTCTGAATTGAGAAAGCTGGTTGGATGACCAGTGAAACTTCTTCAAGAAAAATACAGCAAGCCCTGTTGCCTTGACTTATTTTTTTACAGATATAATATAATAAACAGTTCTAATAAATACCCTACTCTTTTTTTTCTTTTTTTTTAGCTAACAGATCAAAATATGAAAAAATTAATTTTTGGTAATTTTACACATATGTTTTTACTCAAACTCTTACCTTTAAAATTAAGAAATGTACAAATGCACCGTCCTAGTTCACAGCTGTAATGTGTCACAACGCAGGGAACTGTGCTTACAATGTTTATCTACAGACTTGTAGATGCCAAGCAGTTAACAAAAGTGGAAATTTTATACATGCTGTACAAAGTTTAATGATAATGATGTGCTAAATGCAGTACCCCATACTAACAAATCAGATTTTCCATTGTTCAGTGCAGTCAAACCTTAATTAAATGCATTTTTTTCCAAATTAGCCAGACTTTACTTCTTGAATTTAACTGTACTTTAAAAGGAGAACTACGCTGGTATCTTGCTTTAAAATGTACATATAATAGCTATTGCAAGGAACTGCATTTTAATTGGCATACTAGTTGGTATTGAAATATTGCAAAAATTGTTGTTAACAGCTGTTAATAAAAAAAAACCTTTGTGTGCAACTACAACATTTACTGCAACACATTTGCGCACACTGTGCAACTTCTCTGATTGATGCTCTAACATATGTTTGTGTGCATATGCCATGGTATATGTGCCTAAGATGGAATCTTTTGAGTGTGGCTGTGATACAGTACAATAGGCATTTCAGTGTGCTTCAATAGCCATGACTAAATTGGAGCTTGCTCTGTGCAAACACTTAAAACTAACATGGTAGATCTGTCTGCCTCATATTGGAATTATATACTTTGAAAATTGTATGTCTTTGTTGTGTCCATAGATACATGAGAAGACACTCTGAGTCTGGGCATATAGATTGCCACCAGACAGTCCTGGGCTTTTATGAAATATAAAAGTTTTTTATTAAAATAATTTAGTATTTAAATAATTATAATGCGCCTGCGAGGCTATCGGCTTCTATAACCTAGGACAAATATAAGTTAGCCACGCAGGAGCAGTGGCAATAGTTACACAGTTCGACAAGGATTTTTCTGCCCATGCGCACTAGCTCCATCTGCTTTACATCTCCTACTGGTAGCCACCGGAAGTGACGTGCCCAGTCGGAGAGGTTGACAAGTTGGAGCTTTCGATAGAACACAGGGAAGGACAGGTTACACGCAGCAGCCTGTTCTTCTCTATGAGAGTACGCGGCCGGGATGCAGACTGGATCCATCCTATCTGCGTACGAGTACGGCCACCCGCACCCACACGGATATGCAGTTTGGGTGAGCGCAGCATAGCATACGGCCGCATACTCCCAAAGGGAAGAACAGGCTGCTGCGTGTAATCACACGCGGCACCTGTCCTTCCCAGGAACTGCCCGATATGGCCAAGCATGCAGCACAGATCTGTATGGGCCAGCTGTTACCCATGTGAATGAAGGCTTAAGGGGAGAGCTATACTCCGCAGGACCAATAGAGCCAGCCATGAGCATGGAACCCCATATAATCAAATGCAACAACAGGCACAGTTGTCCTTTAAAGAGTATGCCAGGCATTACCCATATTTCCCCCAAACCTCTTTCTCCCCCTCAAGAGCATGTCCTATCATTATTGTTTCTCTTTCGCCTCATTTCTGTAACAGCTTGTATTACTATAGTAGCTTTTTTTTTACTATAATAGCTTTTAGTACTCATTTCAGGAAGAGGGAGTAGCATGTCATGGCAGGTACAGGATCACGAATGGGCAAATAGGCACAATACTGGGGTACTTGCTGGTTCCAAAGGTGGGGCTAAATAGTCTCTTAGCAGCCAGCATCAGGTGGTGACTAATTGACAGATTCTGTGTCAGGTACCTGCCTGCCCAGCACCTGTTTTTGCTGTGGGTATTCAACCCTGGGTCTGTAAGGTAGAAGTGCTGAAGCAATACCTTTCAGCCACCGGGAGGACTCAGCTCTCCACTGCAGATACCTACTCCTTTTCCTCTGGGCTCTATAGCTTCACCTTATCACCAGCTGCAAAAGTGGGCTGTGCAAGGACCCAGTGGGGAGAAAAAAGGGGGCTTTTTAGAAACCAGTCCAGACCTCGTATATAAAAGTCTTAGAAAAACATTTATTCACTAAATTGTTGTATACATAATTTAGAACCAAAAAATAAAGTACAAAATCATGTCATCAATAAAAATATATATCATTAATAAAAATACATATTGAATATGCAGGTTAGGTGACAATACCGTGCGGTTACGAGATATGCGGTAACTTATTTTCAGATGATGTAAACGCTCCTATAGGTCCCTACATGTTTCGCCCCCAAAAAGGGGCTTCTTCAGGGAAAAGAAGGCAGATCTCCGGGAGAACTGTATTCATGTATGTCCTCGGCAGATGTATAATCAAAGCAACGAAAACTAGATGACATGAAGCAACTGCAACGAGATCATATAGGAGGTTGATTCTATCGAAGATAAACCGCCACGAACAACAATAGATGGAGGGATCGCGTCGGAGAACAGCACGCTATACTCCTCAGGAATCACGGGCAGCCGGTGAGGTACACTTAGGGGTCATGAAGTTCTATTAAGGGGGCATATATAGGCCGGATCTCTTGCCGCGTGTGAAGTTACTGTTTGTATCACTGGAATCAGTACTGATGAATCAGTACAGTGCATCAGTACAACATACATTAATCAGGACATACATGAATACCGTTCTCCCGGAGATCTGCCTTCTTTTCCCTGAAGAAGCCCCTTTTTGGGGGCGAAACATGTAGGGACCTATAGGAGCGTTTACATCATCTGAAATTAAGTTACCGCACATCTCGTAACCGCACGTTATTGTCACCTAACGGTGAACCTGCATGTTCAATATGTATTTTTATTAATGATATATATTTTTATTGATGACATGATTTTGTACTTTATTTTTTGGTTCTAAATTATGTATACAACAATTTAGTGAATAAATGTTTTTCTAAGACTTTTATATACGAGGTCTGGACTGGTTTCTAAAAAGCCCCCTTTTTTCTCCCCACTGGGTCCTTGCACAGCCCACTGCGGAAACAATCTGTTCCTTTGTATTCATAACCTGGGGTGTGAAACCTCCAGCTCCTCTAGACGCTATTTGCACACACACGCCGGCCAATATTATCCCTTATCACCAGCTGCAGTCAATCTGCAATCAGCCCAGCCTTTAAATACTGAGGTGGGGAGTTAATCAAAACTGGAGCAAACAAAATCTGGAGCAGATTTGCACTGAAAACAATCAGCTTCTCTGTCGCATTTTCAAATCTTACCTGAGCAAACTGAAGAGAAATGCTGATTGGTTACCATGGTCAACTGCTGCAGATTCTGTATGCTCCAGTATTGATAAATTCCCCCCTGGTACTTCCTGTGCTCTGAGCCCATTTACTTGGGTTGGTTTCCTCTGTGTGCTGCCACTGAATTGATCGCTGGATATCTTTGAGCCTTTGGCCTGTTTTCTGACTACCCTTCTGCTGACCAACTTTCTACCTCGCTGCCTGTTTGTGTTAGACCTCGGCCTGTTTCTCAACTACTCTTCTGGATCCTGATTTTGTACCTGACTGCCAGTCTGTTGCCGACTCTGCCTGCCTGACTCTGCCTAGCCTTATCCTCAGTCTCGCTCCACTTCAGACTCTACCTACCACAGGTACCTTACATTCTGCTGGCTGCTGGAAGCCACCCGCTGGTGGACACTGGAATTACGCCAATCTAGTCCAGGGACCACAGTGCCACCAGCAGGTGTTCTGGCTGTTCTGCATGCTCCTGACAGTCCACCAGGAAGTTTGAAGAACAAGCACACTGAATTTCTGGTAGATCAACTGGTATTTTTCTGTACTTACAGATTTTTAAAGGAATAAAACATTACAGACATGTGCATGTTTTGCAGAAATACTGTATACTTTTTTATGTACTTTTTATTTTACTCAGTCATACAGTACGCTGTAATATCTGGACTGTTGTTATTCATAAAAATAACAAGCTACTCATTTTATCTTGTTTTTCCTTTACTTCAATCAGCATCAAGATTTGTCTAGCTTCTGCTGCACTTTTGGCCACCGACCTACACCAGTGCTGCAGCTAAGATTTACACCAGGGCTGGGGTTGTTTCTCCACCCCATGTATGTTTGCAGCTTGTAGTGATATTGTGGCTATGTGTTCAAATGATATTAACGTCAAAAGGTTTTTAAGCTATTTCAAATGCTGATTAAATCACTTACACTGAATGCTGTTCCTTGATGTTGAAAAGTTTTAGCTTCATCCAAACTGAGCTGGTTCCCTGAGCACTGGCACTGATATCCAGTTTTAGGGTGGCTCCTTTCCCTTGCAGGGTCCTCTGGAGCCACCATTGTGTGTGCTAATAAGCTGTGTGTCTTCACGAACACACAAACACAGCAATTCCACTGTTCCCCACTCTTCCTCCTCCCTTCTGCCAATTTCTAGCTAGTAGATGGACAGCTGCAGGAGACTGCTCTGTCCCTTGTGATCGTGTACTGGACAGGATGTTCAGGGAAGCTGAGCTGGGAGAGTTGGAGCCAGATGTTTAGAAACATGATTACTATAAATGTTTGGGTAAAAATGTATTTAAATACTTTGCTGGGCAATATATATTTGTTTCATCTGGATTCATTATTGAAGAAAAGTTTGAGAGTTTAATACTTCCTTAATCATCAAGGCCACAGCATTATCACAGGCTGCAAAGAAGCTCCAGGAGATAAGCAGCACTAAGATGCAAGAAAGATATAAAAGAAAGAAGAAAATAATTGTATTGAAAAATTGACAATGGTTTATGATATATGGTGCTTTAGCAAAGTAAATGTCATTTGGTTAGGGTTTACACACACTGAAAACAATATTTACATTGAACTCATCTATTTTACATTCAAAAACAGTAATTGAAAAAACTGTGCATTCCTTTTAAAATAACTGGTGATTGCTATACTAGCTGGACTTCCCCTTTAAACAATTTTAGATTTAAAAAAAAAATATTAACAAGTCTGTAGCCAAAGGCAATGTTTAGCTACGGCATATGGTTGGGGTTTCTATCTTTAGGCATCACCTGCAGGCATATAGTTTCTGTTTCTGATAAAAGCACTTTTCATTAAGCAAGCTAGATTCCATTTACCGTCATTTAACACCACCGAAATTCAGATATTGTATTTATATATTTCACTTTTGACTTAATAAAGAAAGCTGATATTTGTATGAATTATTTTGCTATGTTTGTGTGATTGAAGCTCACAAGATCATGTAGAGGAGAAACCTATGTTTTATTTCAGCATGTAAGCTCATTTAACAAAGCACCAGAGTACACTACTGTGATGATTTATCTTTTAGATCATGAAATAAAAAGCTGGCCACCCACATTCAAATCTTTTGGTACAATCCAGTTTTTCTTATGTTGTGGGTGCAAGATATGTTCTTACAATGTTGACACTGGCCACATTATAAAAACGGTACCTGTAAAAAAGCTGTACAATTACTCCACACATAAAGATTTCAATTGTATAAACCCACAGAACATCATGTAAAAATATATAACACCAAACATGTCTTAATCTGCTTCAATCTAATAAAAAAAATTGAATCTAGTTGCTGCTTCTTACAACCTCCTTTAATTTATAATGTATTATTGCATGTGGCCTATATGTCCACCACTAATGCCAAGATTTATCTCAAGGAAACCCATCATGAGTGAAATATATATGTTACCCTTGCTGATTGCTATTTCCCTGGCTTTGGCTTTAACAGTTTGAGACACTGACCTTTGGGAGTGTTCAGACATTGCTCTGACTTTTATTTTCTGCAGCCTGGCCACTATAATACTCAGAAGAATGCTAGTAATTGCAGCTCCTATGTTTCTCTCATGACGGTGAACGTTATGGTAACGTTTGAAACTCAACCCAAACTTACTACATTGTGCAATTTGATTGTAATCCATGCAGCCTTCCTAGTAGCAACATAACTTTTCTTTAAAAACACACTGTTTTTATAATACATATAAATAGTCAAACAAAAGCAGTCAGCGCATGGCCACCTGTCCCTGGTGATGGATTCCTTATTGTTCAATATCCCAGAGAAGAATGGCACACTCTTTAATATACTGAATTCAAATTACTTGTTGCTGCAGGATTCCTTACACTAGAAAACTTAAGCTACACAAGCAGACAAATACAGCTAACTCTGATACTGAAAGTATACAGAATCCATCCTTATAGCTTTGCCCTAGGTAGTAGGTTACACTAGTGATGGTGGTTTTGCTATATGATAAGGTGCGAGTAACAAATAGGTTGGCAATGCAAACAAGCTGACAGACCAAAGGTCTGGAGCACTTTGGGTGTGCTGTAACTAAACTATATTATAAGGTGTTCTCTCTCCTTTTGCATGCATATTTAATCAGTTATCAGTTGAATAATTTGGTTTTATATTTCTATGAATACTGTATATGGTCTACACATAAACTAGCACATATTCACCTTTGTTATACTCTCTCACATTAGATGTCACCATAGTCTCACTGGCCCCACAGCTCTACTCAGAATTCAAAGCAGTACACATCTTGCCTCTTCCAATTACTTTATTTTCCTTTTTTATACATTTGTATTACCACCTTCATTCTTTTAGTTTCAGCATTTAACATCTACTTTTTTTTTAAAGTATGGAAGTTTACTCCATTTCCTTAGCGACTGTCTATGCTGCTTCTCCGCAGACTTCCTACTAGCAGTGCAGTGTCCATGCAGGCTCACAGGTTACTGATATGCAGTCTTTATCCTGTACAAACTGGACAAATGCTTAATTCCTCTGGAAAAAATAATAACATTAAAAACAATCATCTTATGTATACCCGCATGTCTTTGGTATTTCATTGAATAAAGCAAATACACTGTGAAAAGAGATACATTATTGCTTATTTTACAAAGATATATACATAAAAGGTCAAGGTACATCAGTGTCTGATCGCACCATCCGTCATTTCCAAGTGACAATGTACTCAACAGAATTAGACCCAGGAGGTCTCCACTGTTGAAAGAAAAACACACAAAAAGCCTGATTGGATGCGCAAATGCATATTGACAACAGAAACCACAGTGCTTCTGGGAGAATGTCTGTTGTACAGACAAGACCATACCGGAGCTTTTTGGCAAGTTACATTAGCTCTATGTTCACAAATAAAAAAATAAAGCTTTCAAAGAAAAGAATACTGTTTCTACTGTAAAAGAGCCTGTGTTATGTTTTGGGGCTTTGCTGTGTCTGGCCTTGAATCTGTTCAGAAACACATGAAACATACTACCCAGTGTCAGAGAGCTCTGTCTCAGTCGCAGCTTATTGGTCTTACAGCAGGATAATGAACCAAAACACACACCTAAAAACACCAAGAATGGCAAAGAAGAAATACAATCAAAAATCTTTGGAAAGTGCTGAAAAATGCAGACTGGATTAAGGTGCCCATACACCTTACAATTATCGTTCAATTTTATTTGCCCTGTCATCACACCTTCTTTCAATTTCCGCACAAATAGCCCATCATGCTCAGACCAATGTAGATTTTGATCATTGTTCATTAGCAATGCTAACTGGTTAAATTTCGGTGATCGACAGAACAGATATTTGTTAGCGCATGTGCAGTGTTCATGTTGCAATTTTTGTTGTATGAAACCTTCACAAGTCCATAGTTTTTAGTCTGTTTTGATGAAAGTTTTCTAGTCTGCCCGTTCAACCAAATGCGGCCATTTGTACAGTATTTGCGACTGTGCACTTCCCATTAACTAATTGATTATCGTATGAAAAATGGATTGCATTCGTTTTTTCCGTACAATACTTGTAAGGTGTATAAGCACATTTAGGCACCCTTCAAATGTGAGACAGCTGGAGCAGTTTGCTCAAGAGGAGTGTGCCAAACTACCTGGTGGCCGGTGAAGATGCAGCCGTAAGAGCTACATCATTTTTGTCTATGTCATTTTTATTTGTTTTATTATTTAAAATGTCCTGTTTAATCAAAAATAAAAGAAATACTGACTTTTATGAACTATAGAATAGGCAATGATAGATGCCAATTACTTCGGAGAAATGTCTGGGTTCTGCATTTTTTTGTGTGGAAGGGTACCAAAAAGTTTCTCCAAATCTGTATGTCTGCATTTCATCTTCAAAGTCCATTAGCAAATCTGTATGTCTGCATTTCATCTTCAAAGTCCATAGATCAACCAGCTATAAGGAAAAGAAGAGGAGAAAACCATTACCAACAGCAAAGGAAGGAAAGTCTGAAAATGTAAGTAAGGAAGGTAGCATAGCCTCAGGAGTATCCAGTGGGAGCCTCAGTGGGTTAAAATAGTGGGTTAAAATACAGTCAATCAATTTATTGACTCTGGTGATGACACCTCTAAACTTAGAGGTGTCATCACCAGAGTCAATAAATTGATTGACTGTATTCGTTTTGGAGTGTGAGTGACTATTTTTACATTTTCATATGTTTACAGAGGCATCCGTTGTTGCTGCACCCGCCACACTACGTTGGGTATTTTCCGGTCAGGAGTGCGATGGGATACATGGATTCCTCAGTGGGTTAAGGTCCACAAAAGGCAAAATCTGGACATAACCGCAAAATATCCAAGTTAATTAAAAACTACACACCAGAGCTATAACCTTATTTATTCACCATGGAAGGTTACCTGAAACATTGTTGGTTTTCAATGGGTTGTTTTTTACCTGTTGAGGCAAACCTTTTATGGGGAAGTATATATTCCACCATTGTATATTATGTACCCCATACACTGAATGACTCAATAGACACAACTAACGATGTAAAAGCTTCAAACTAATTTAGGCTTTATTTTGTGATACATTAAAAAATACAAACTGGAAGACATATAAGTCCTGCTCATGTTGCAGTCACAGTTCATTTGGATTTTGAATTGGTCCCCAGGTTGCCCCCTCCATTTAGAAGAGTACGTAAAGTTATTGGCAGTGCGGGTTAGACACAACAGGCTCTGAATGCAGAAGCAAACATTAGATTCATACTTTAGATTTTTTTAGATTTGCAAAACGCCCATAACAAAAATGTACTTTAGTAGTCATTTGCATAACCATAGGTCTAATAGACATCCAGTGGGCAGAATCTTTTTTACTAAAAACACTTTTTTCTGTACTAGTATGTAAAAAACACACATTAAAAAATGATACATAATAATTAACAATTTACATAATCAGTTATAGTTCATACATAAATAATCATATGAATTTTTTTTTCTCATCTCTTAAGTATCCTTTCTGTCAATTCCTGCAAAATTCGAGAAGGAAATAATGATGTGACAGAGATTTGGTGGTGATTAATATTTAAGAGGAAACTTGACCTATATTATTTGTAAGTGTTTTAAGGTTGAACATATCAAATAAATGAAAAACATCCTTAAAAAGCCACCAAGTATATTAGCAGGCTTAGACAACCTAGCACTTGTGATGGAATGATTATAACTAGTAGGGAACTTATATCAAAGCCTGTCTTTTTCTGTGTCTGCTCTGTTCTCTCAAAGCCCACGGTGGTCACCATTCTTTTAACAATATTTATAATGAAGGATCAATGTTGCAGATGTCAACCCTGATAATCTCTAAAGGCTCCTCCTGCTCAGTTCTTCCCCGGGGCTGACTGTAAATGTACCTGATTCCCAATTCTCAAACACAAAAACTGCAGTGAGCATGAAAGCAGAGCTGACTAATAAAGTTTGCATATCCCTAAGAACAAAAGCATACAATAAAGAAGAAAAGGAATGGGAAGATTAAACAAAAACAGTACAGATGGCTGGGAAAACATGAAAATTTAAACAGTCGGAAAGTTTGAATCTTTATTTCCACCGTATAATTTACAATCCAGTACATGGGAATATGATCATATGTATTTGATACACAGCTGCAAAAAGAGGTCAGTATGACAATATTCATGTAAACTTAACTAAGAAAGAAAAATATATATGTATAATTGCACTGAACAAAAGGTTACATGGAAAATAGTATTTTGCAGAGTATTCAGTGCTAGGGAGTTGTGAATAAAGCATTAACTGAAAGCTATTGTTTATGGTGCATGTGTGGAATCTGAAACCAGGACACAACATTCTCCCGTCACTAAGGGGCATTATCTCTCTCTCTCTCTCTCTCTCGATATTGATCGATATTGACATTGCCTATTAGCTGTAAAAATAGCCCACAGGGTCCTGTAGTCTTAGAGCAAGGGGAAGTTGTGACATCACAAAACTAGGGGCAGCAGCAAGATGGTTCAGCTGCATGAAGAGCTGCTTGCAATCACCTGTCTCCAATAATGGATATGGTGTTGTGGATTTTCATGTGACAGTGACTATGTGAGAAAATGTATGGTTTTAGAATAACTTTTTTAACTGATTAAAGGCTGTAAGCAGGTAGGGTGGAAATCATTGCTGTTTTTTTCCCACTGAGTTCAGCTTTTAAACTTTCCATCAGTTTCTTGATAAAACCAAAATATACAGATTAATAAACTCATCACAAGACATAGCAACGTTGTAGGAAGACCTAAACAAAATAGGAGGGTGGGCAGCTATATGGCAAATGAGGCTTAATATTGAAAAAAAGTTATGCATCTGGGTGCTAAAAATACACTTGCAAGCTACTCATTAGAAGGATCTCTGGGGAAATCAGAAATGGAAAAGATTTAGAGGGCCTAGTAGCATGCAAGACAAAGCTGCAGCTAACTAAGCTAGCAGACTACTACCGTATCATGCATAAAAAAGGGTATTTATTCTAGGGATGAATCAATAATCCTACTACTATACAAAACACTGATCACTAGAGCAGTAAAGTTGTGGAACTCTCCTCTCCAGGCAATGGTATCAGCTAAGAGTACAGACACGTTCAAAAAAACTTCTAGATGTCTTCCTTAATAATCACAGCATACTGGAGTATGGGAATTTTTAGTGACTCCTTCTGTAAAATCTAAAATGTTAAAAAAAATAATAATTCCGGACCTTTGAAGCTGTACTATAAGTAGGTATAAAAACAAAATGTAACCCAGTTGTTTATCCATTAAAACATAATTAGATTTGTATTTACATATAACCGCCATATGTACCTACATCTGCCTTCATATTAGCCTCCTGTAACACTGGACAGCAGTTAGCTAGGGTCTATAAAGAGTAGTTAGCCCCCAATAGTTAGTGTTATTCAGCTGACTTAATATCAGGCATATTTGTTGCAATATTGTTGTTTAACATTGCGTCACAATGTCATTCTCCACTCCAGAGTGATTCAGATATATCCTTTCACTGGCGGTAAAGAGCTCCATTCATTATATTACTACTATATTACTATACTATACTATATTCATTTTTTTTCTACTGTCAAATCTGTCTAATGCATAATTTGCTATAGGGCTTATTGTTACCGGTAGTTTAAATAAAGCCCATTTATTGCCATTAGTATGGCATTGTGTTGCCAGGTACAGTCACAGGATGAGTCATCACTGGATGTTGGTGGTAGAACCCAACATTTCCAGCAGCTCCTTCTCGGTCATCGCTACAATTACATATCCTCATGTCACAATGGGGATGATTTACTTTAAGACCATTGTCCACTCTGCTGATTGACAGCAGCAGTGGGCGGGTGCAATAGCTAGTTTGCTATTGGCTATTGCAAATTGAAATAGGAATCTAGCAATGCATTCCTAGGGTGAACATTTTTTTTTTAATTTTGACGGCAGCCAACGGCTCCATGTCAGAATAACAAAAAAAAGCCGGGAAAGGCTTACTCTGCTCGATCGAGCAGAGCAAAACTTTCCTTTAGAAAGTGTTTATCTCCCGGGCGGCCGGGAGCCACTATTTAATAGCGAGAGACTCCCGGAGCGCCCGGGAGAGATGGGCTGTCTGGAGATCAGTGTCCCTGGTTACCTTGTAACCAGGAACACTGATCTATCTGCAAGTGGCTGGAGCCAGATCATGGCTGGCTCCACCCAGCTGTCAGAAGTAGGCTGGCGGCCGGCCGCTCGGCCAGCTTCGGCTTTCACCTCGGCTCAGTCGAGCCGAAGCATATGCCTTCTGCTCGACTGAGGCGCTCTGCCCACTTTGGGAGCTGTATGGGCTATAGTGATTAGCACGTACAGCAGCCATTTGGTTCTACTGAACCGAAAGGGGTCCTGGGGCTGAAGCTAGCCAAAGTATCATCCGAAGCTAAGGCTAGATCCTTCGGCAGCTTTGTGAATAGACCCCCAAGTACTTTAAATACTTTTCCTTTCCATAAATAATTTTTATTCACTTGCAATATGCTTTTGAACTTTCTAGAAAACTTGACTAAGCCAGGAAGAGTCAATTCTCTAGCACAGTCCACTCCCTCTTTGCAAGTCATAGCCCTCTCCTCTTCTGGGAGTGTCTAATTACTGTCTGTGCTTGCCCAGCTCCTCTGCTTTTCATTTTACCTCCAGACCGAAACTTAAAGTGCAGGTTTAAAAATAAAAGAAGTTTATTTTATAAACAACAATAAACATAAATGGTAAAAAAACAATGGAGAGAGTCCAAGACATAGTCCTTGTCAAGCCAGGGATCAGATGCCAAAACGAGTAGTCAGCAAAGCCAGTTCAGGGAGCATGGAGAGGAGGATAAACAGAAACAAAGACGGAGTCAGGAACCAGGCGATCAGTTAGCAAGAGTCAGGATCATACATGGAAATCAGGAACAGCAGCAGTACACTTGAGTGATCAGAACAAATGCAAGGGTGAAGTCTGAATGGACAAGGTGAAGGTTAAATAGCGACCTGGTACCTGCATCATCATTCTAAGACAGGAAGTTCCCAGAAGTATAGACAGCAGTCGCAGGAAGATGATGTAAACAGATTTGGTCATAAGAGGGCGCCAAAGAGGAACCACAGTGTCACACATGCTGACAAGCCATACACAGCCAACTGGATAAGGAAGGGTAAGAAACCCTGACACTCCCTACATAACCTTTTATGTACCTGCTGGGGGAGAAGAATAGGATATTACTATAGAGTGTCACGTTCTGGGGCTGCTGACCTAACATGCAAAGTATAAAATACGTTAAATGCACATGGGAATTTTTTTGTTGAAATTAATGGTCTGGTGACTGGGTCTCTTTAAATGTATTCATTAAACTTAATATCATATAAAAATAAAACTTCTGTAAACCCTATCAAAACGTTTCAAAACTGTGTTTAGAGTCACTAGCAAAACATACTATAAAACACAGTGCATTTAAGCAAAAAGTCAACGCCGTTTATTTAAACTGTAACAGAATGTACAACCATAATACGATGTGCTGAACTTTTTAAAAGGAACATTTAGATGCAAATTTTAACCTTTATCTCTACTCAAACACACACAAAGATTCTCATTTCTAAACTTTATTTTGTTCATTATGGCAGTGAAGCATTTTATTTAATTTAATAATATTGCAATATCTCTGACATTAAAAAGCATCTGATTTACTCATGAAATAAAGACATATTTTACTAATGCAAAAGCCAATTAAAACCTGCTTTGCTAAAACACTAAAAGGTGAACAGCATTTTGTTAAATAAATGTTTGACTTGTTTCAGTACACTTATTCTCTAAGGTATTTAATGATAACATACATAGATGTTTTAGATCTACATAGGAATGTATAGGATGTTTAAATATTTCATTTGAATGAGTGAATTCATACATATTAAAATAATTTGCCTCATTATTCATATTGTTGCATGAACATGTCAAATATGCGTGTTATAAGTGGTTTGGGAATATCTTAAACACCCAGCTTTGCATTGCTTTATTTAGGTCATGGACCGCATGGGTATATGACTTCATTCAGTTCTGTTGCGTGTCTGATAAATGATAAACAGTGCAAAATCCTTAGTAATGGTAGATCATGGATCATTGTGAATATGTACACTCCAGCCTAAAGCCCAAAGTAGATCATCCAGAGTTGTAAGTAACATGATCAACCGTAAAGCACATTGATATAAGCAGAACTTTTTGTGTGATAGAGGTAAAGTGTATAGCTTTGTGCTAATACATTATTGCCTTTTAAAACAGGTCTTACTTGCTTTAATCAGAAATATATAAACAAGTGGTTGCTTCTTAGTAAAAGGGGTGCATGTCTGTATACCAGTGCGACCAGCTGGGTATATGAAATAAACATAGTTATACATATGTGCCCTTGGACAAAAAAAAGCAGAAAAAGTTCTGCCAGTATGGTCAATGTTCGAAGCTAACCCCTACCTACCCTCGATTTCCTTTTCCAGTGAGAACCATTTTACTGACTAGTGAGGCACACTGATAGGACAGTGGAATGGCAGGTGAGTGGGTTATAGTCACAAAGTCAGCAGTTGGGAGTTGCATTTGCCTAATCCCTCGCTTCTGCCGGCTTCCTGAATGCTATAAGACTAGCCCTGCATAATACATGAGGACACCGAAAACCAGTAGCTCTGCATTATATGTGAGAATGCTGAGGGACAGCCCACAACCTGGAACATCAGAGAGAAGAGTTGAGTGTCATCTCCTGGGGGAAACAAGGACTTAGGTAAGCATAAGTCCTTTTTCCAGAAACCCTAGGCATAAATGAGAATTTTCCCTTGCCCTTTTCCAGAGTTCAGCCTTTTTCTTAAAAAAAAACCTTTAGACATTGGTCATTCAATCATACCTATATGTATATGATACAAAGGCTTCGTAACATTTTATCTATCTATAAGATAAGACAGATTTGCTTGCTTGCTTTGTTTTGCTCCCCAATGCCTACACCCAATTGTTTTCACTCTGCACATTACAATAACAAATATCACAATTAAAATGTAAGAAAAATGATTCTACTTTCCAAAGAATTAACAAAGCAATTGAGCATTTAAGATTTTATGTAACAAAGCAACCTCAAGTGGACAGAAAAAGTGCTAATGCAATTAACATATTCTCTACCGATAATGCATTTTTTCAAAATATGTTAGTGGAAATTATGTTTAATTTATAACTTTTAGAGCTGATTTTTCTTAAATGGGAATACAGCCAGGGAGGTTAATGGCTGTGTGTTGATTTATTTTGAGGGGACAGCAAATGTACACTGATATACATGCTGTACGCTCACTACTTTACATTCTAGCAAAGTGTCATTTCTTTAGTGTCGTCGCATATTATATAATAAAAAATTTACAAAAATGTGAGGGGTGTACTCACTTCTGTGAGATACTGTATATAGGAAGGGGGGTAGATGTTTCTACTGGAAGGGGATATTTTTGCTTGTTTGTGTGATTTACTAAAGGCAAATAGACTGCTCACTTTGCAAAAGAATTTATACTTTGCAGGGGATGTTTTCCTTAGCTTGGGGAATGCAATTAAATTTCACTTCACAAAGAATTATGAATTATGTGCAAGGAAAATAGAAAAAAAAACAGTGTTTTTGCTTGCACACGATTGGATGATGGAAGAGACACTTATTTTTCCCCATGTGGGCAAGATGACATGATCTCTTCAAAGCTAAAAACAACTCTGAACCTAGAAGTCTACTGTATGTTCGATGCAAATCATATGCACACATCTACACATTTTGGAATGGGTGATGTAACCAGAATCACAGCGCAAGAAAAGCCCTGCATGCTGGTCAGTCGTACTGCACTGTAGTTTGGTGTAGGGTGTGCTACCATATAAGTGAAACTGCTATGGGGAATTTCAGTATTAATTCCTTTTGGCAGAGTTGAGCCTGTATACAGTAGTACTTATCTGGCAGAATATCTAAGTGAGTACAGGAGAAAGATCTGAAATTTTAGAAAAGTAGATGGCTGCCAGTCCTAAATGCTGCAGATGTTATATTTTGCTCAAAATTCTACTTCAGTTTCATTCTATTGTAATCCTACATAAATCCCTAAAAGGAAAGAAAATTGTATTTTAATGAGCATATGTTTGGAGTTGTATTTGCAGGGTTTATCTAAAAGAATAGTTTGATGTCATTTTCACATTTTTGCATACTTGACCCTGCATATTTTTTATAATGCATGTTTTACATTTAACATGTATTACATATTGATGTTTGTAAATTAGCTACTTGAGTCAGGGTAGGGTAGCTACTGCAATAACTGCCTAACTGCACAGGGACTGCAGAAATAAGATATCGTCCATACAGAAATTGCATTTATTTCATTGAGTTGGCTTTCTTCTTCTTATAGACTTGTATCATTCAAATGAGCAGTAAAACATAACCCCAGTGTAGAATTGCAAAGAAGGAAGCAGAATTTGAGTATGTAATGAGCAAACAATCCTGCTCAAGTGTTCATATGCAACAATCTTTACATGGGAATAGCAAGGTGACAGTTTCAACCAGTCCATGTTACTTATCAAGCTGGATAAAGATCATGGACAGGATGAAACTGAGGCAATGCCATTTTATATGCTTTTGAACAAAACTTTTGAAGTGTGCTGCAACC
>NW_017306350.1:244593-268155 GCF_000935625.1 Nanorana parkeri | reverse complement strand
TTTGGCTTCCTAATAGATGAATTATTGAACATGTATGTTTAAAGTATACAAATGTATAGTGTGTGAAACAATTTTGATTTTATAAATTCCTTTGCATTGTTATTTTTTTCTTTTGTACAGCCCAAATAAATGTATATGTGTAATTAGAATAAAACAGTCACTACACGTTTTCCACGCATTGTGAAGCTTCATAAGCATTAAAGTGAACCAGTCATTAACTTAAAAAATGCAGGTAAAAACACAGAAAGACCAAGGGGTCTATTCACTTAGCTGCCGTAGGCAGCCGAGTGAATGACCGACCTGAAGCGAAGTGAGCCGAATGCTGATTCCAGACGTATATCGGCTGAAATCAGCCGTACATCGGGTGGCTTAGTGTGGCTTCGGGTTGGCTGAACATGCTCAGCATGTTCGGCCGACCCGAAGTGCAGAAGGAGTTCGACTCAGCCGATCCAACATTTGGATCGGCTAAGCCGAACCTCCGGCAGGCTACTCGCTGCTGTTATATATAGTTGTCTGAAAAAGTGTTGGCCCCCTTCCTGATTTTTCATTGCTTTGCACGTTTGTCACACTTTAATGTTTCAGATCATCAGACAAATTTAAATATTAGTCAAAGATAACACAAGTAAACACAACATGCAGTTTTTAAAGGAATGTTTTTATTATTAAGGGAAAACAAAATCCAAGAAAGAAAGTAATTGAGATCTATCAGTCTGGAAAAGGTTATAAAGCCATTTCTAAAGCTTTGGGACTCCAGCGAACCACAGAGAGAGCCATTATCCACAAATGGCGGAAACATGGAACAATGGTGAACCTTCCCAGGAGCGGACGGCCAACCAAAATTACCCCAATCCATCTGTTCGTGACCTCAAGCGGAAGCGAACTTGGGTTCTGCCGCAGGACAATGATCCAAAACACACCAGCAAGTCCACCTCTGAATGGCTGAAGAAAAACAAAATGAAGACTTTGGAGTGGCCTAGTCAAAGTCCTGACCTGAATCCTATTGAGATGCTGTGGCATGACCTTAAAAAGGCGGTTCATGCTCGAAAACCATCCAATGTGGCTGAATTACAATAATTCTGCAAAGATGAGTGGACCAAAATTCCTGCAAAATCCAGCGCTGTAACAGACTCATTGCAAGTTATCACAGATGCTTGATTGCAGTTCTTGCTGCTAAGGGTGGGCCAACCAGTTATTAGGTTTAGGGGGCAAACACTTTTTCACACAGGGCCATGTGGGTTTGGATTTTGTTTTCCCTTAATAATAAAAACATTCCTTTAAAACCTGCATGTTGTGTTTACTTGTGATATCTTTGACTAATATTTAAATTTGTCTGATGATCTGAAACATTAAAGTGTGACAAACATGCAAAACAATGAAAAATCAGGAAGGGGGCCAACACTTTTTCACACAACTGTATATAACAGCAGCGAGTAGCCTGCCGGAGGTTCGGCTTAGCTGATCCAGATGTTGGATCGGCTGAGTCGAACTCCTTCTGCACTTTGGGTCGGCCGAACATGCTGGGCATGTTCGGCCGACCCGAAGCCACACTAAGCCACCCGATGTACGGCTGATTTCCAGCTGTACCAGCCTGAAGTGAATAGCCGAACAGCATTCTGTACTGTACATATATATGTATATATATGTAGCGCTCACCCCCGAAGAAAGGAGCCGCCAGAATAACCTAGGTCACCCATAGCATGTTTTAGCAACCTGCAGCCCCAATTGCATTAACCATCCTTTTTCCAGTGACCCACAGAGTTAAGAACCAGGACAGAAGTGTGATGCTGAAGAACGTTATTATTAAATCCATACTGGGAGAGAGGGTATAGGGCTTAGGACATCCCTGAGAAAATAGACAGACTTCAGACTCCAGTCCCTTTCAGAATTCA
Organism: Nanorana parkeri; assembly: GCF_000935625.1. NCBI lineage: Eukaryota > Metazoa > Chordata > Amphibia > Anura > Dicroglossidae > Nanorana > Nanorana parkeri. The sequence goes on along the minus strand of NW_017306350.1, from coordinate 266,266 downwards.
AGTGCAGATTCAATAGGAGCACATGCTGACACTGGGTATTTGAGCAACCGTTGAATGGGGATAGATAAAGAATTTTCAGTAGCAGAGAGACCATAATTGCTCCTGAGGTCCATTATATTCAAGGCACCTCCAGTAGCCATCAGATTCCCTGGTTCTCCTCCTCCAACAATAGCAATGGCCTCTTGCAGACAAGGCCTTGCATAACACTTCCCGCACTCATGTATTCCCACCCCCAGGCCTAGCCTGAGGGCAGACTGCATGGCACCCAACTCTGATCGGACACTGGGCTATCCCAGAACTGGACTGAGCACATGACAATTCCTCTGAGTATATAAGCACTTCACCAGCATGCACCACTGGCCATGAAACCACCAGGGATTAATGCCCTCACATTGGTTGCCCCACACTGCAGTAGAGTCACACCCCACTCAGGCAGGTACAATCAATGATAGAACACCTGGAATACACCAGATAAATGCCAACTATAATTCAGCCAAGCTGACTAGAGCTCTGAAAATCACTAAATTTCTAGTAGCCACCTCACAAAAGGTGATGGGACTACCTTCCGTGCTGGGTGAGGCATTCCCCCAGCCCCACCCCCAGCCTGATGAAGCCCCACCACAAACTCCACCCCAACCTAATGAAGCCCCAGCCTGGTGAAGCCCTGCCCCCCACAATCCAGTCACCAAGCTAGTGTGAAGGAGGGAGGAAGGGAGGAGGAAGGGAGGATACAGGGAGGAGCCTCCCTGTCTCTCATTTTCTCATCACTGGTGAGGCATTGAGATTGATGTCCTCAGTGGGTTATTTCTTCCAATGGCACTTTGCGTTCTGGGGCGGGAGAGGGCGTGGTGATGCATTGAAGTCAGAGGCACCTGCAGCCACGCCCCCCAGCCCGCAGTGCGATCCGACAGGTGGCATAACATTGCCTGCATTCTGTTCCACTGCAAACGCCAAAAATAGAGCATGCAGCATTTTTTTGCATTTGCAGTGGAACGGAATGCAGGCAATTTTTTGCCACGCGTCCGATCGCACTGCGGGCTGGGGGGACGTTGCTGCGGTGCCATTGACTTCAATGCACCACCACGCCCCCTCCCACCCCAGAATGCAGGGGTAAGTTTGTAAGCATCGACCGCTCTGGAACGCACTGCAATTGATGTGAACAAGCCCTCAGACTTGAAGCTGACAGCTTTTTCCTCCATTATACTAGATGAGGCTCTGCCTCCCCTGACTGCAGGTCCCTATATATATATATATATACAGGTGAAACTCAAAAAATTAGAATATCGTGCAAAAGTTCATTTATTTCACTAATGCAACTTAAAAGGTGAAACTAATATATGAGATAGACTCATTACATGCAAAGCAAGATAAGCGGTGATTTGTCAAAATTGTGATGATTATGGCTTACAGCTCATGAAAACCCAGATCCACAATCTCAGAAAATTTTTGGCAGTGTGGGCAGGTGCCAAGTCCTGCTGGAAAATGAAGTCAGCATCCCCATAGAGCTCGTCTGTGGAAGAAAGCATGAAGTTTGGGGTGGTTAGCACAAATGGTGAGCGCTTAAGGAACAGTCTTGAAGCCGTTTTAAACATAAACAGGACAGTCTTTTGTTTAATTTAGCAACAGAAAACAAAGCTTCAATGATCATACAAGGTCTGATGGTATGACAATCTCACCACTCCAGGTTGTTGCACATACTCCTTGTGTCCCAGTCCCTGGACATTAGGGTGTTTCTTAACAGAGCCACAGTCCACCTCTCGTGGCACTCTTAAACACATCCCTCATGTGTCACTGGCTCTCTGTCTCCTCGGCTGTCTTCGAGGTGCCTCCAGCACACACAGCCACCTGGCCCCCCTCTGACATCTGGGTGGAGTCCTCCTGACTCCTTAACACCTGTGTTCCTCTTCCCAGCTGGAGCCCAGGACACTAGCCAGCACCCTTCCCATAAGGGCTGGGCACAGGTGTGCAATTAGGTGCTGGCCACTATTAAACAATGGACCCAGCAATGGAGATTTCATCCCTCCCAATTCTCTTTGAAATCTCCCAGTTCCAGGACCAATTCAGGTTTTCTAGGGAGAGAACTGCAAAGCCAGTTCTTTCCCAGCAAAATAATGTGTTTCCTGGAACTGCTCAGCCCCTCTGGCTGAGAGTCCTGGGTGACTACAACCCCCAGTTCTACCGTGGGATTTCCACACAACACCACTATATATATATATATATATATACCCAAATTACTATTTTAAGCTATGAATTCAATCATTCAATCATGAGATTTTTGAGCTCAACACAATAACAGAAATGTATTGATATATCGTATCAAGACTTAAATACAGCAAACCAACAATCTATTTAACTACAAAATACAAAGAAAAGATTTATGCATACAAAATACACAGACATTGATATATAAGAGATAAACGATAGACATACATTTAAGTGATGGTGGAGTGCCTGAATATTCACCCATTAATCATCACATGAGGACCCCATTCTGGTGGTCCAAAAGACTCACTTTTCTCTTCCTGCCCCTTAATTAATATACCTCTGGTCTTCATAGAAAAGTATTGAGAGACATTGATTGGTGGCCTTCCAATGCCTAATTTATTCAGATTGGAATTCTTGTATGGGGATTGGATGTTCCCAAATACTCTATTTGTTTTACTGGCTACAAGGAAACCTTTGAAGATACTAGCCAGAGACAACGAGATTATGTACCTATTGTTAGAATCAAGGGTCTCAACATGGAAATGTTCATCATGGAAATGTTCATGGATCTCGTTGTCTCTTGTCTTGACCATTTACCAGTAACAGGCTATGCCTAATTACATTCGAAAATGCCCATGTAATCAATTTCTCATGACAGTATGAACACACAACAAAGAACATTTAATTACAAGCTCCCCTCACTTAAGTTGCATTAGTGAAATAAATGAACTTTTGCACGATATTCTAATTTTTTGAGTTTCACCTGTATATATATATATTGTGAAGTTTCCGCAGCAGTAACATAAACAGTCCTTTATTTCTTCAGCACAGCAAAACAACCTAAAAGATTGCTTCCTTAACAACACCAGTACCTTTTAACAGTACCAACACCAGTCTGCTTCACAGCCTTGTCTGCACACATTACTCAGTGCTTCTCTCTCTCTCTCACCTGCTGTATCTTGCTTCCTATTCTTTGGAGCACACTTCCTGCAGCAGGTGTTAACCCATCTCTGTCCCTTAAAGGTACCACGATTATATACATATGTCTTATGACGATTTGACATAAACTTTGTATGGTAACAATACTAACCCCCAACCTAACAATGAACTAGTGCTGAATCCCAACCTCTAACAGTAAATTACATTTTAAAAGTACATATTTACCTTGTAATGTCTCTTTCATGACAAGATCTGACAGCATATAAATCTCCATGGCACATGCTACTAATCAATTATTTTCCTAGTTCTTCTATGTGTGAATACATTTTCACATAAATTGTTGTAGACTTCATGAAATACATTGAGGTTGGGTTATGTGAATAGTTTAAATGAAAGGGAAGTTATCGTATTTTTCACTTTGCAATCAAAAGGTTAAAAAAAGTGATAACCTCTTACATATTTATTTTTTTCTGTTTTTTTCCATTGTATCTTTTCTAATAAACTTGTTATACCAATTTTTCCATGAGGCATTTTCACAGGCATTTTAAGCAAATCATTGTCAATACTGTTGGTCTTTCAAACAATGAATTTTTGTTGTAACTTATTAAACCACCATTTTGTGTTGCTGAACTAGCTATCTCGAATGATCACTATCACAATTATTTGCTTTTGTATTTGTATTACTAATAGATTTATGCCTTGTAACAGACCATTGCGCGGCATAATTATATGGATGGTTTTCCATCACTGATTCCAGGTGATTGAATTTGTGATGCACTAAATTCGTATATAAAATTACAAAATCAAAATCTGAACAGGCAATCAAAGATGTGACAAATAAGAAATATGTTCATTGCACATCCAGGCCTCTGCAATCCCAGCTCCTGGTAGACTGTCTTGTTAGCACTAAGCTTCATTTCAGTATATTACATGGAGATACCAGAATTAAAAAGGTGGTTAAAGAAAATATGTTCTGCAGTCTGCAAATTCTGTTTTGGCTTTTGGGAAAAGAACAATATTTGTTTCCTTTTCTTGCCTCATTTATGTTGCAATAAACACTCTTTTGTAATTGTTTTGCATTTGCTTTGAATAAGTAATTGGATGGTTCTCCATATGGTGAATTACTTCTGTGCTATATGCAATATACCCAAGAGTTTTCTAAAGGGTCTCAAAGCAGACTTAGAAAGACAAGATTACCTTCATTAACATCATGCTCATTATAAATTAAAGTCAACAAGACATTCAAATTTAAGAAAACAATACTAATTTCAACACTATTTTTCTGGCTGATTTATCAAAATTTTAAGTGAGTTGGTCAAGATGGAAGTTGGTTCAACGGTAAACAGAACAGCCAATGGATATTTGTATTGAGATCTCACCAGCCAGGTAGAGAATCCAAACACTATCAACTTAAATGCAAAGTAACAACATTTTGTCTCAAATATTTCCTTAAAAAACTCTGGTTCTTCTTTGCAAACATTATCAAAGATGTGTCAATGCACCTGTGCATAGTGTGGAGTCTACTATAAATGATACACTCTCTAATCTCAGTAGACTGCATTGGGATGAGTATAAAACTTGGAAGGGGTGCTGGGGAAGGGTGTCTGGCCCTAATAAGGATGATTTCACTGAAATTACACTTGTCCTTTAGTCCCTGTTCACACTATCCTGTACCGTGAACAAGTAATTAACAATTACTTGTTAGTGGCACCCCAAATGCATCCAGGAAAACACAAATTTTTCCTGTGAGTGGACACGTTAAATGCACACCAAACGCATGATAAAAATGTGGGATGCCTATAGCAGAATCTTCAACATGAGCTACACATTCCCACATTTGTTGTGTGTACGACATGAATTGAAATCAATGGGTGATTTTTTAAAAATGCACATGAACACCTACAAACAGAACCAACCCGCGTTCCCAGTTTGCTGAATGTGAATGGGTCCTTAGTCTTAGGAGCAGTTTTAAAATGTACATGTTATCCCACTATTTAATTTCTACAAATAGTAACTATAAGAATGTACTCTTCTTGACTTCAAAGCTCTTCATTTTATACAGCCTAATAAGACATATTTGTTTATTAAGGAACTTCATCCTAAATAATTAAGCACAAAATATATATTTTAACACATGTAAAGATGCACACCCTGTGCAGATATTATTTATTGGAATTAAATAATATTAAAATGTTGCAAAACTCATTATCACATGCTGCTTACATGGTGTATATGATACAGTGTTCAGCATCTGACATATGATATAATATAATTTATTATGTGACGAAGAAATTGCACTTTGCTACAATGTAAAGTAGTGAATGTACATCTTGTATATCAGTGTACATTTGCTGTCCCCTCAAAATAACTCAACATGAGTACACCCCTAAGTGAAAATGTCCAAATTAGGGCCAATTAGAAAATTTTCCCTCCCCGTTGTCATGTGACTTGTTAGTGTTACAATGTCTCAGGTGTGAATGGGGAGCAGGTGTGTTAAATTTGGTGTTATCGCTCTCACTCTCTCATACTGGTCACTGGAAGTTCAACATGGCACCTCATGACAAAGAACTCTCTGAGGATCTTAAAAAAAGAATTGTTGCTCTACATAAAGATGGCCTAGGCTATAAGAAGATTGCCAAGACCCTGAAACTGAGCTACAGCACGGTGGTCAAGACCATACAGTGGTTTAACAGGACAGGTTTCACTCAGAACAGGCCTCGCCATGTTCGACCAAAGAAGTTGAGTGCACGTGCTTAGCATAATATCCAGAGGTTGTCTTTGGGAAAAAGACGTATGAGTGCTACCAGCATTGCTACAGAGGTTGAAGGGGTGGCGGGTCAGCCTGCCAGTGCTCAGACCATACGCCGCACACTGCATGAAATTGGTCTACATGCCTGTTGTCCCAGAAGGAAGGCTCTTCTAAATATGATGCACAAGAAAGTCCGCAAACAGTTTGCTGAAGACAAACAGACTAAGGACATGGCACCATGTCCTGTGGTCTGATGAGACCAAGATAAACTTATTTGGTTTAGATGGTGTCAAGTGTGTGTGGCGGCAACCAGGTGAGGAGTACAAAGACAAGTGTGTCTTGCCTACAGTCAAGCATGGTGGTGGGAGTGTCATGGTCTCGGGCTGCATGAGTGCTGCTGGCACTGGGCAGCCACAGTTCATTAAGGGAACCATGAATGCCAACATGTACTGTGACATACTGAAGCAGAGCATGATCCCCTCCCTTTCGGAGACTTGGCCGCAGGTCAGTATTCCAACATGATAACGACCCCAAACATACCTCCAACGACCACTGCCTTGCTAAAGAAGCTGAGGGTAAAGGTGATGGACTGGCCAAGCATGTCTCCTGACCTAAACCCTATTGAGCATCTGTGGGGCATCCTCAAATGGAAGGTGGAGGAGTGCAAGCTATCTAACATCCACCAGCTCTGTGATGTCGTCATGGAGGAGTGGAAGAGGCAACCTGTGAAGCTCTGGTGAACTCCATGACCAAGAGGGTTAAGGCAGTGCTTGAAAATAATGGTGGCCACACAAAATATTGACACTTTGGGCCCAATTTGGACATTTTCACTTAGGGGTGTACTCACTTTTGTTGACAGCAGTTTAGACATTAATGGCTGTGTTTGAATTATTTTGAGGGGACAGCAAATGTTCACTGCTACAATGTAAAGTAGTGAGTGTACAGCTTGTATATCAACATGTAATTTCTTCTGTGTCATCACATGAAATAATATAATAAAATATTTACAAAAATGTGAGGGGTGTACTCTTTCACATTCGCCTGTTTATACATTTGATTCAGTATTGCACTGTGTCTTACCAGAAGAGGCCTAACCTTTCCTGATTAGCTACTTTGATTTTTCAGTTTGCTCTCTATATGGGCCGTACCCACTCGACTGTCTCCTCTTAAGTTAAATGGGCTTTGCCTTTTAATTAGTAATATGTTGTATTGTTCTTTTTTTTACTATTCACGTACTATGTTTCTGTTCTTATTACTGTAATGACAAACTGATGTTATCTCATTGTATTTCTATTCTCATTGTTATAAATAAATATATTAAATAAAATGTCTAATATAATTCATGCTATTATTAAAAAAGGAATATAAGGTTGGAAAAGTTTTGGCCTGAAAAATTCTGCTGCAGGATGTGTGTTGTGGTGCATATCATTTAAATGTCACCCCAAACATGCCTCCCGCCTGCAGTGCGCTTGCCCTCTTGGAACGCGTGGTACTGCAATGCTGTGCATTCCAGTCCAGTGCGCTTGCAAAAAATGTGCAGGCAGTTTTATTCTGAAGTAAACTTTATGTTTTTAACACTTAATTTGTGTAATTTATTTTAACCTCCCTGGCGGTATGATTCTTTTCAGTTTCGTAATTTTTTCGGCGCAATTTTTTTTCCGTTTATTTCGGGGTGGGGTTTAATCTCCCACCGGTTCCGCCCCCGTGCGACGTGTACGCTCGCAAGGGACGGAACCCAGAAGAGAGATGCCGGCGCCGGCCGGAGGACACCGCGCGGCTCGAGGGACAAGGTAAGTAAATACTATGCGATATTTCTGAGTGTAGCTCAGGGTATGGAGAAGTAACCCCGAGCTACACTCGGGAATACCGCCAAGGAGGTTAAATAAATTATGGTATTTTTTTTAAATTTTATCTGATTAATCGATTATTTGAAAAAATATTCGGCCAACTAATCAATTATGAGAATCATCGTAAGTTGCAGCCCTAAAATGTATTGTAACTACAAAAGGTGTATCATTCAACTATTGGTATAGGAAATCCACACATTGGGAGAGATTTACTAAAGGCAAATAGGCTGTTCACAGAAATTTGGACTTTGCAAGGGAATTTACCTTCGCTTAGTGAATTACGTGAAGCTCTGCTGACTTCCATCATCCAATTATGTGCAAGCAAAAATACAGTTTTTTTTTAATTTTCCTGCTCTTGGGTGTCTTTTGCAACATTACCCAAGCTAAGGGAAAACTCCACTGCAAAGTGCAAATTCCCTTGAAAAGTGAGCAGCCTATTTGCCTTCAGTAAATCAAGCCCATAGCCTCTTAACAGCCTCTCTGGTGCTGGTCAACAACTAAGAAATGAGACTGCTCAGAGAGAAGAACAGTCCCTGCTCCTACTGCTAAGCATTATTGGTCTACAAAGAGAAAGCCTCAGAAATGAAAGTAGCTAAATTTTACCAGAATTGGGTCACTAATAAAATTAAGTTCTGAGTATTAATTGGCTTCAGTTTCCAAGATACAGCTTCAGTTCAAAATTGCATTAGATAATTCAAAATTATGGGGTACAGGAAGCAGTGCGGATGGAATGTTTGGATATTCCATGTTCCACTTCTTCTTTCTTGAGATCCCTTTTGCAATTGGGGGAACCATGCAAAAATAACAGTCGCTATTATGATTGGTGGGTTTCCTCCACACCATTGGGACTGCGAAAGGCATGGACTTTTTCTTCTTGTTTAGCCAATGACGCAGATAAGTTGCACATGCAATGCAACAATAATGAGGGGCCCAACTCTTCTCCTGATCCTCTATTTTGCATCCAAAATATAGGTGGTATGCCTTTTTTACCACTGTCATCATACTGCACTTTTGAGATGCAAATGTAACCTCGCCACAAATGTAGCCGAAGTTATCTGCGTTGTTTACACAGTTTCCAGGCATCTTGGCTTCTGAGGGAAAATAGCACGCATCTGTTCCTTGGAAATGTTAGGCAATGACACTTTCACAAGCCACCTGATGTAACTGTATGATGCGTAGATCTGAACAAGACAAATGTACCTTGCAAAAAAAGAATACATTTCAGTTAGGTAATCTTTAGTCTCAAAGTGAAGATACATTTATACACTTCCATGTGGTACCATTTTCATTGTTCTACCGTACTTTGTCGAGAAGTTACAAGGCATCATGATCATCAGACACCTCCCTCCTTTGCAGGCAAATATACTCGCCTGTGTATAAATCTTTATTGTGAAATATCTTGAAAACTTTAGCCAACCAGCACCTTTATTTTCTGTTTTCTAATTCATCCAATCAAAATATGTAAGAATTATCACATTTTATCTCTGAGGTCGATAATTTCCCAAAATTTGTAGACCAGTGATTCAGTTAGTGTCCAAAGTAACCCCTCTAAGGCCATAGACTCAACAAAAGTTGCTACCTCTACTAGACTTGTTGCTGTTTAATGTATACCTCAAGATATTCTGAATTTTAGCGTTTCATTGGTTTGTATTAGTCATTTTAATGTTGTGTTTGGGATGATTTGTAATTGGTTGAAGACAATGTCAGGTTAATTCACGCTTTCTTTCAAAGTTCTGCATGAGAACATTTCTTGAACAGTAGTTTGATGAAACATTAAGGCTAGTTCTCTTTCTTTGATAGACAAACATATACTGTAGTAGTCTATCTGAGACATGCCTACATTTGCCTTAACCATGGAGCTCAGGAGTTGGGAGAAAGTGTGTGAGGTCAAGCAATGAGGTCACATCTGAACCCTACTTCACATGTTTTAGGCACGGATAATGTAAGAAAAGCTAAAAAAAAGGGTAAAATATAAATATTTTGAAAGCACATTTCCATCTTGGGCCAAAAGAAAATATTGGAAAGTGGTAAAAAATTAGCTCTGGCTGCTATACTTATCTTCCTCTCTTCCTGTAAGCTCAGGGCTTTAAGGCTTTGCCCCCAACTTGAACACACAAGGAAATGAGGCAGAAAGCGGTACTATGTCCTTATGTGGCAATGCTCTATGCAGCTCTAAGGATTTGCCCACCTATGGGGGAAGAAGAGGGTATAGAGGACTTAGCTGACCTAGTTGAAGTCATCTTTTAAAAAAGATGTTTATAAAAACTTTATTTTCATGGGTGCAAGGGTGCTCCACAGTGGGGTATGACCCAAGCTCAGAGTGGGGCTTTAAAAATCCTAATAATTTAGGATGGAATAATAATATGCTTGTGTAAACTCAAATGACTGGATCTCTTTTTGCACTGCGGCTTAGAACTGTTGGTGAGGGCAGTGGGCTTTAAAGTATATGTATAATCTCCTCAAAACATTTTTGATAGAGTAGGGAAGGGATATGAATTATTCTTTTCTGTCTGTGTTCTGTTTAGGAGATTGCTCTTTACTTTCTGGCCCTGTAAAGCAACCAGGAATAGGAGTGTTAAGGCAACACCCCCTGGCAGGTGACACAGGCTCACCTGAGGAGTGGAGTCTAAGTACCAGACAGTTTTCACGAGAGCTCCTGATGGTGTTGATGGGTGTAGCGGGATGGACAAGAACAGGAGGGCTCTAATAAGGAGATAGTAGTCTGGAGCATGGTATGGACAATCAGAAGTTCCAACAGTAGATAACCAGAGAATGGTTGGACGGTCCGGGTCTGCAGCCAGTAGACAAGAGATGAAAACATAGTTGGATCAAGGCAGGGGTCGAGGCAGGTGGCTAGCATTGAGTGGTTAGGCGGTCCAAGGTCGACAACGAACAGTGTGTAGATAAGGCAGGAGACAAGAGCTAAGTCAGGTCCAGGCAGAAGATCAGGGCGGGTGGCAAGCGGAGAATGGTCAGACGGTCTGGGTTAGCAAACAAGAAACAATAGTAGTATTAAAGCTCTTTGTACATGCAGGAAGCTGGCCCTGGCCCAACCTAGCCTCAGGGTACTTTGGATGTCCTGGTCCAGAATCTGTGGCCATTATTAGCCATACCGCCCTGGATTCTGTGAGAGCCATTAGAAGTAAAAGCAGAGCATCTATGAACACCATCAGAAGTACTGGATGATCTTCTGGCTGGAAGTCCTGGCTGGGATTCTCAGAGATCTGTAAAACCTGGCAGGGACTCTGAGCTTACCATAACAAAGGAGGAAATATCTACAAAGTGAGGAGAATTCCCTTCTTATACAGTTGCCACCAGAAAATATGTCACATTGTAAGATTTACCCTCAACTCTTGTTCTGATAGCAGCCAAATAAATGTTGTGTTTCCTATATTTTCCATCTTGATGACAATGTGTACCAGGACAAATAAAGGGATGAATGAGGACACAGACAGCAATAGAAGCCTAACAGAAAAAAAGCAGTGCTTACTTTCCCTAACCACATCTTACTTTTTCCCTTCTAAATTTTAGGGGTATCTTTGAAAAAAGTATTCAAGCCATAAAGACATTTTTGGTGCAGGTCTATAAAAATAGTCATTACTACAATGTAGATTCCTAAGCCTTTTGAAAACAAACGTCTGCCTTTCCCTTACTTACGCAATACTAATTAGCTGGTATTTTTTATTGTTTCTTCCAAATAATGTTCTCATTATTAAAACATCTGGCTTCTTTCTAGCAGATTAGGCCTCCGATGTTTATAATTCTAATTTCAAGCGCTGCAAATTAATATGCTGATTTTTGTAATGTTTGTCTTAACCTGTTCAGAGAAATTATGACTACAAATATCTCTTACAAAACATGGTCTAAACAACCAGCTTGTTCAAACATCATAAGAGACGATACAGTCTCCTACAGATGATTAGAACCACTTCGGAGGCAATCATGATTAGCACATTGGCTTGCAGCCATATGTTACACATAAAGCATATTCTTGTGAGTTCCGATGCTGTCCCTGGTTAATAAACCCACCTCTGCAATCTCGAATAAGCAGATACTAGAAGACCAGATGGCTTGCTTGAAATGCTGGATTTTTCCTCAAGCAAAAAAGAAGAAATGGGGTACTTCTGCTGGTATATATCGAGAAAATGTAACATAGCAGACTGAAAAGGAAAGGAAACATGGAGTTATTATTGAGGTTACATTGTTTAATAAATTCTTGCTGTTAACAAGTTTGAAGAACAGAGTGCAATAACATGTTGGTTATGTTTTGCTATTTAAATTTTTTTTAACATAGTTACATAGTATTTGAGATTGAAAAAAGACACAGGTCCATCAAGCTCAACCTTTGTGTATCTGTAAGTGATTGTGCATGTGTCTGTGTGTACATGAGTCCCTGTGTGGTCTAGTTTTTAAGAGTACCTGTACCCCTGTATGTTACGGTCTCTGAGGAAGGTATCTAAATGCTTTTTGAATGATTCAATACTCTCTGCTGATACCACTGCTTGTGGCAGCAAGTTCCAGAATTTAACCGCTCTAACTGAAAAAAGCCCCTATGCCCATTGTGGTTAAATCTTTTCTCCACCAGTTTTAGATGGTGGCCTCTAGTCTTTGTTATGGAGTTTACTGTAACCAGTTTATTGCTGATGTTGAAATCACGACTAAACATTTTGTACATCAAAATCCCCTCTTAATCTCCTCAATTCCAGCGTGAATACGTTTAAATTTAGTAACATTGTCTCATAGCTTAGGTTCTCCAGCCTCCTAATTAGTTTAGATGCCCTTCTCTGGACTCTCTCCAGCTCAAAGACATCTTTTCTTTGGATTGGTGACCAAAATCGAACCTCATACTAAAGATGAGGCCGAACCAGTGATCATGATATGAATTGAAAAATCAATACATCTTTTATGTATAAACGGTCACTGTAATAAATTGTTGTTAAAAGCAACTGTTGTTTCTCTACCATCTTCTCAATGGCTGTTGTTGCTGCTCTCCTCACTGCGTGCCATGCCGTCCTAAGTTATAATGTTACAAACCTTTAAAAACATGTCAACATTTACCATGATTCTATCCTAGTAGACGTCCTTTCAGACAAGGATTTAGTGTCAATAAAACAGAAAAGCAGCAGAAACCAGGCACCTAAATTTAACCTAATTTAAAGGAGCATTATGGGGTGAGTGAAAAACCCTCATACCCATAATTCAAGTTGACCTGTGACAAAGAAGCTGCCACAGGGCGGCTCTATAGGCGGGTAAGTCAGTGAAAACACACCGCCGTCACTGACTTCCCAATCCTCTCCCTCCAGAGAGCGGTGACTGCCAGTCACCACTTCCTGCAGGGATTCCCCCTCCACTCTCCATTTCTCCAGCACTGACTGGAGGAATGGACGGTGGTAGAGCGTGGGCACAGCTGGCTCTAAAGAGGCTGAGCCAGCTGTCAATCAGCCAGCTGGGTGGATCTTGACAGTATTTTTGGGATCCGTCCTGACTGTGGCACTCTCAGCATATAGTGGGCAATAGCCCGTTATATACTGAGTTTTGACTCACCAGAGGATACAGCATATGTCTTCCCGTGACCCCGAGGAGAACTATGGGCAATAAAGGTTGCCCCACAGTTCTCCTTTAAGGACTGCTATTTTCTTTTCTGTGTGGGGAGGAGGGCAAGGGAGGGATTTGGAGAAAAGTGGATTGCAATTTCAGTTTCCCTTTAAAGACCTCTGCAGTTGATTTACTAAAGCAAAGAGGTTGTTCACTTTGCAAGGGAACTTACACTTTACAGCGGAATTTTCCCTTAGCTTAGTGAATATGGTGAAAATTCACTTTACAAATAATACCCAATTAAGTGCAAAACAAATTCTAAAAAGTATTTTTGCTTGCACATGATTGGATAATTGAAGGCAACAGGGCTTTACCTCATTGAGCCAAAGAGAAAATTCCCTTGAAAAGTGCAAATTGGCTTACAAAGTGAAAAGCCATATTTCTTTAGTAAATCCACCCCATTGTCTCTAGAGCAAAAAATGCTGCAGGTTCAGGCATCATAAGGTACCTGCACACACCTGCAGCAGCTTCAAAAAGCTGCCAGGTTTGTGAAGACTACACAAAGCCTGTGCTTTATACATGCAGCAGTTTTACTTTTGGAGAGTATATTTTTCAGGTTTAGAGAACCATGACCATGAAATGATCATTGACATCTGTTTCTTTTGGTCTTAAGGAAACCTCCAGTACAATAAGATAATGGAAAATGTCTGTACCATGTACCCAATCCTGTCCGGGGGACCGACCAGAAAAGACAACTGGAGAAGATGATGTCAACAAAAAAACAAAAAAAGACTAAGGGGTCTATTCACTAAGCTGCCGAAGGATCTAGCCGTAGCTTCGGCTGATCCTTCGGCTAGCTTCGGCCCAAGGACCCCTTCGACTGTCAATGCTAGCTCCACACAATCATTTTCTAATCTTTTTTTTTCTACTTTTTTAACTGTTTTTCTATTCTGCTCGGTCCCATAGAGGGAGCGAGCAGAACATCCGAGCCGAATGCCGCACAGCGGCATTCGGCTATTTACTCACTGCTGTTCGCCATCTATGAGAATAGACCGAACAGCAGCGAGTAGCCTGCCGGAGGTTCGGCTTTGTCGATCCAGATGTTGGATCGCCTGAGTCGAACTCCTTCTGCACTTCGGGTCAGCCTGTTCGCCCCACCCGAAGCCACGCGAAGCCGCCGATGTACGGCTGGAATCAACCGTATCAGCCTGAAGTGAATAGCCAAACAGCGTTCGGCTCACTTCGCTTGGGGTCGGATAGTCACTCGGCTACCTACGGCAGCTTAGTGAATAGATCCTAAGAATACAAAATCAAATATTCCATACGTCTCCATGGTTTTTTTTTTTTTTAAGTTCAGATAATTGCTAGGATAATGTGATTATTTTTGTCACTCAAGATATCCAATACATTTTTAGTCCATGGCCACTAGGAGAAAAGGTATAATAACTGCAGCAACATACAGTATATTACTATATATGACTGTGTATGGGGGGAAGAAAGGTTAAAAATTATATGACTATACAAAAATAAATGGAATTGCCAATTGTTATAATTTATTACTTGCATTGAGAAGGAAATTCTACATATTATCTATATGATTTACCTCCACCCTATTTAAATATGTACACATTAAAAAGTGTCAGTCTTAATATTAGGACAGGAAGCACATTAGGAACTTTCTGGATTTTATGTCAACTCCCCAATGAGTTTAACGAGCACTGAGATTTAAGAGATCTCCTTCACTTCTGAATTAATGTGTTTAAATTGCTGTGATGTGCTTGACATATTTATTGCTGCTTTATTAATTTTGAAATTTATACAAGATCTAATATTTTGAAAAGCTGTTTAATGTTTATTCTGAGTATTAAATACATTTGCATTTAGCAGTGCAGAATAAAGTTAGTAATATTTGTTACACTCATTTATTTTGCAGTTTAGTTGCTTTGAAGTTATAGGCTTTTTAAATGTGCTGTCATTTTAATTGCTATGGATTTTACTGAGGTGCAAACCACACTGGGAATTCTGATGAAGCATATGGGGTGGTGAACAACTCATCATTCATTAATGTTTTGTCTGCTAGATATGGGAACAAGAGACAGAAGACTGAGAAGTAAAAAAAAGTATATTTGAAAATGTGTTTAATATCAGTATCATAATGAAATTGCCATCTTACCCTAGATTTCTTAAGGAAGGATTCTTACCAACACTAAGCAAGTCAAAGCATCGCTTCAGGTTAATTCCTCATACTATGGAGGTTTCAGTTTTGGGTGGGTATGCTTGTGTTTTTTCCATTTTCTTGGAGATTCCAGTAGTAATGTATTTTCAATTTTATTTTTGCTTCTGCCTCATAAACATGGCTTTTATAAAGTCAAAGGAGAGTGTCATCATGATCCCTTTGGTATATTTTGGTATATATTTCTAAAAAGACAAAACATGGTGAAATGTGCACGCACTACAGAAATGCACTGAATATGATTTTTTCCATGAAGCCTGCCGGAGGTTCGGCTCAGCCGATCCAGATGTTAGATCGGCTGAGTCGAACTCCTTCTGCACTTCGGGTCAGCCGAACATGCTCATCCGAAGCCACACAAACCAAGCCGATGTACGGCTGATTTCAGCCGATGTATGGCTGAAATCAGCCGTACCAGCCTGAAGTGACTAGCTGAACAGTGTTCGGCTCACTTCACTTCTGATCGGTCATTCACTCAGCTGCCCTCGGCAGCTTTGTGAATAGACCCCATAGACTTTAATTACAGCCTCCAAAATAAGAATGAAAATGCTTGTTTTTCTTGGGGCTACAAGTTTCTTACAGTGCCCTTGCACCTCACATAGGGCTGCATCATTTTGAGTTAGGACTAACATATATTAGTCAATAGATCATCAGTAAACATCTTTTATTATGTATTGATTCAGTGGTGGTTGATTTAGAGCATGTTCAATTTGCAAGGAAATGTTCACTTCTCAAGTTAATATTTTTACTTTAATTATGCAATCATGGGCAAACTAAATTTCATTTTTTCCCCATTTTCCTTGCACATTATTGGGTATTCTTTGCAAAGTGAATTTCCAAAATATGCACCAAGCAAAGCAAAATTTCCTGTTAAAAGTGAAAATTTCCTTGCGCAGTGAACATGCCTTACTACCTTTTGTGAACTGGTGCCCAAAACTGAACTGCATATTCCAGATGAGGTCTTACTAATGCTTTGTACATGGGTAGGATGATGTCTCTGGAGTCTAGAACACTCTTAACCTCCCTGGCGGTATTCCTGAGTCTGGCTTGGGGTGAATTTTCAATTCTAGGAGCGGTAACCCCCGAGCCAGACTCGGGGCTGCAGAGAAAAGTGACACACACCTTGTCCCAGCGATCCCACGGCGTCCTCTGCTGTATGCGGTTACCGCCAGGGAGGTTAATACAAGAAAGTATTTTGCTTGCTTTAGAAACTGCAGCTTGACATTGCATGCTATTATTGAGTCTATGATCTACCAGAACACCCAGATCTTTCTCCATCTTTTTCTCCCCCAAACGTACTCCTCCTAGAGTATAGGACACATGCATGTTTTTAGTCCCCAAGTGCAGAACTTTACCTTAGTAAATTAACTTCAGTTAAGAAAAAAATAAAAATCACCACATATGCAAAAATATTACACTTACTTTCTATTTAATTGTTTCTTTAGAAGCTCTAGAAGCAGGTTCTCAATATTCAGTAGAGATGATTTGCATTCCTGTTTACTGACTTGCACAGAAAATATAAATTAGACTTGATAAAGAGTAAAAACCATTGTCAATAGTTATAGTTTGTTGTTGACAATTTAGTTAACTATGAATAATGACACCTATACTGTAATATAAAAATACTGATATTACTGCTTTTCTATTTACTGGATGTTGCTCACAGGAGTCCATGTAGGTAAGCATCAGTGTTATTTAATATTAGGCTGACACCTTGTGGTGGAGTTAAGTATTAGTAAGGAAAACTGCCAAAGCTTTCGTTTAGTGCACTAAGTAATTATTTAAAATAAACTACAAATAACTAGATACACTAAAGGCAGTCCTTATAAAAAATAAGATATCAGCTAAAAACAAATATATTTTTTATTGGCTAAAAATGCTAACAATTATCAAATATGTTATGCAAACAAAACATGACAGCTTACCTTCTGCAATGGACTGATGTCACTCCTACTGTGGTTGTAAAACACCAAATATCTTTTTTTATTCCATTACATTAAACCAAAATCTCTACATATACTATTTACAGACTCCACCCATCTCCTGTTGGACCTGACTGCTAAAATAAGCCTGGAAGGCCAATGTGGTGACAAGCACAATTAAAAAAATTGTTAAAAAACAAACAAACTGTACATGTAATATGTAAACAACAAATGTTAGCACTGATAAATGCCACAATATAAAGTTATGGAAAACACTGCTAAGATACTATAAAACAGATTTCATTTGTACTCATTTTTTACACATATGTATGTACTGTATGTAAATACATAGTGACAGCAAACCAAATAAAACACCTGATTGTGTTTAGTGATTAACCTGTGCTTGGTGCAAGTTTGTCCAAGCCTGCTCAAAACTATAACCACCCCCACCCCGGCAATTTTATTTTTTTGGAGAATATAGAGGAGGGAGCGAGGAGAGGCAGCCAGGAGAAAGAGCAAAAAGAGACAGCCAGGGGAGGGAGTAAGGAGACCAGCTATTGAGGACTACAAATACCAGCAATACATTATACAGCAATGCACATGCTCAGTTGGGCAATGCACATGCTCAGGTGAGCTATGAGCACTCTGGTGGGCTATGCGTCCTCTCAGGTGGGCTATGCAGGCTATGCAGGCTCTCAGGTGGACTATGCGTGCTCTCAGGTGGGCTATGTGTGCTCTCAGGTGGGCTATGCAGTCTCTCAGATGGGCTATGCGGACTTTCAGGTGGCTGTGGGCTATGCTGGCTTTCTGGTGGCTGTGCGGGAAGTACGGGGGACTCACCAGGGGTCCAGAGGTGGGCAGCGTGCTGTCAGGAAGGAGCTGGAGGAGGAGGACATGTGCGGGCCGCCAGCTTGTACCTATTTGCACGTGCCCACGGCTCACAGATTCCTCACAGATTCCTCTTCAGGCAGATGTGGGTCCCCACGCTTGCTGGGGACCTCAGCAGCCACATCTGTCAAAAGTGTCTTGTGTCAGCTGGCCTGACACCTTGGGACTGTATGTGACATATGTTTATATTAACTTAAACTCTAAATAAATGATCACTCAACACTCTTTTAATTTAATTGGCATTAATTGGCCGCAGCATTTTTATTGGATAAAAATTAATCAAACTCTAATAACCAATCTTAATAATTAACAAATAACTCTTATACTTCCACCATATTGCCCAGTTTTCGAAACTCGAGCAATATATTAATCAAGGGAATAGTCCCCCTCTCCTGAGGTGACAAACCACATAAAAATACCGCGACTAGGGAGGGAGGGAGGGAAGCTTCAAAACGGGTTTTCCAACTGGATGATTTTAACCAACTCTGCACCTCCTTATATAGGGCATAAATCCCAACTGACATCCATTCTCATGGCGATGTTTTCCCGGCAAAATAACGGTTTTTCCCACCGAAAAAATCCACCGTTGGATACTCTTAAAGAGGCAGTACACTAAAATACAAAAACTGGGAAAAAACACCAAAAATTGCATGTAACCTAAAGTCCCCACATTCCCATGAAAATGGGCATCTAATGGATGCCATTTATACAGGACACAAGACTCAAAAACCGGACTGTCCAGGTGAATCACGGACAGGTGGCAACTCTACTATAGACCAATTAAAATCCTTGGAAATTTGCCAGTGCTACTATAAAAATGGAATCTAATTTAGATTAAAACTATAATAAAAAGGTTGTCTGTCAAAACACAAAAATGATTTATTAATGTATTTTGCTAAGAGACGCTTGCAGTTGTATCTGCTGAAAAATGCTGTGTAATTGTAATGTGTTGTTTTTATTTATTTAAAAAAATATTTTTGTTATAAAGACAACATTTCTAGTATAAATCCATGATGTGTCTTTTTCTGAAATGAAGGTCCGCTGCAATCTAAAAGCAGTTTTTTCCTTTGGTGTGTATAATTGTAATGTATAAAATTAGCAAACTGGATTTTTTTTTTAAACAATTGAATTTGCAAAGAAAATCTGAACCCTTAAGCTAATTTTTTTTTCCCAT
The DNA here is from genome assembly GCF_000935625.1 of Nanorana parkeri. NCBI lineage: Eukaryota > Metazoa > Chordata > Amphibia > Anura > Dicroglossidae > Nanorana > Nanorana parkeri. Next base: position 246,777 of record NW_017306350.1, on the reverse strand, counting down.
GCATAGATAAGGCCTCTATCACAGTTTCTGCAGGATCAAAGCTACTATGTTTTAGGATTCTATTCTAAAAAGTGATGAATAGTTTGCCAGATGCAAGATCATACATTCTTGTCTCCTTTACTTATTTTCCTGTATTGCAACTGTTATCTACAGAGCCCATTTTGAAACCTGCAATAACATAGGGGTCTATTCACAAAGCTACCGAAGGATCTAGCCGTAGCTTCGGCTGATCCTTCGGGTAGCTTCGGCCCCAGGACCCCTTCAGTTTAGGGCTGCTGTACAGGCTATTCACTATAGCCCGTAGAGCCCCCGAAGTTGGCCGAGGGGCTCAGTCGAGCCGAAGGCATATGCTTCGGCTCGACTGAGCCCAGGGGAAATTCTAAGCTGGCCGAACGGCCAGCCGACAGCCTGCTTCTGACAGCTGGGCGGAGCCAGCCGTCATCTTGCGGCTAGCTCCGGTCACTTGCAGAGAGATCAGCGTCCCTGGTTACCAGGTAACCAGAGACGCCGTTCTGTCATTACACTGAGAACCCGTCGGAGCTGCTGTAAAATCACAGATGTCGAAGGGGAAATTCTAAGGTGGCCAAACGTCCAGCCGACAGGCTGCTTCTGACAGCTTGGCAGAGCTAGCCACCATCTCACGGCTGGCTCCGGTCACTTGCAGAGAGATCAGCGTCCCTGGTTACCAGGTAACCAGAGACGCCGTTCTGTAATTACACTGAGAACTCATCGGAGCAGCTCTGCCAGGTTCTGTGTGTAATGACAGAAGGTGTCCCTGGATACCTGGTAACCAGGGAAGCCTTCTGTCATTACACTGCGGCTCCTCAGTACACTGAGAACCCGGCAGAGCTGCTGTAAAATCACAGCAGCTCTGATGGGTTCTCAGTGTGTAATGACACATGGGCGTCCCTGGTTACTATGTAACCAGGGACGCCCATGTGTCATTACCACGAGAGCTTAGGAGAGCCGGCAGTGATATGAAAGCCGACTCTGCTAAGCTCTCATCTTAATGACAGAACAGCTTCTGCTGTTTACCAGGTAACCAGCAGACGCTGTTCTGTCATGAGAGCTTAGCAGAGTCAGCTTTCATATCCCTGCCGACTCCGACAAGCTCTAATTCTAATGAAAGCTGGTCCCGGCCAATAGAAAACAGTTGGGTGGAGCTAGCTGTCACTGGTAGCTCCGTCCAATTGTTTACTATTTTGTATTTTTTCTACTTTTTTAACTGTTTTTCTATTCTGCTCGTTACCACCACCATTCAGTCACTGCTGTTCGGCATCTATGAGAATAGCCGTACAGCAGCGAGTAGCCTGCCTGAGGTTTGGCTCAGCCGATCCAGATGTATGATCGACTGAGTCAAACTCCGACTGCAGTTCGGGTTGGCCGAACATGCTGAGCATGTTTGGCCGACCCAAAGCCACCCGATGTATGGCTGATTTCAGACGATGTTGTTTGGCTCACTTCACTTCGGGTCGGTTGTTCACTCGGCTGCCTACGGCAGCTTTGTGAATAGGCCCCATAATCTCCTCCTGCTGAGAGCTTTTCAGGGCTACCTTATTTACCACAGCTGCTTTTTATACCTGATCTCCTGCACCTGCAGTTTAGTTAAGTAGTCAGTTGGGATGGAAACAAAATTATCTCCATCAGGTTGTAGTAATGCAATAAATAATTATTGTTTTATCCCAGGTCAACTTCACTTCCCATGTGAACTTCACAATTGCAATGTTCTACAGTGTGAACAAACCACTTTGCATAGAAAAAAAGTCGTAGAAATTGCAAAAACCAACATTTCCTGAAAACATTGGGTAATGGATGTCAGCAAAGGTTCAGTTACAGTAAGCAGTAAATCTCACACTGTAAATTGCAAGCAAGTAAATTAGCTGTTCACAATAGTATGTATAAAGATCAGCTTCAGCTACAGAGCTCTGTAAATAATAGGCTTCTTTTAGCAGGACAAACAAAGCCAATCAATGTTTACAATGTATTCAACATTTTAGAGCTCCTTTTCAGAAACAGAGCTTAACCCCTTCGTGACTGACGACGTACAGCGTACGTCGCCAGCATCGGGGCTGTTTAAACAGACTCCCGGCGACTTTTGCCGCCGGGACTCTGTTTAAACTTGTAGAGCCGACAAGAAGAAGCGATCCTGGCGACTTACCTGTCGCCAGATCGCTTCTGTGTCCC
>NW_017306350.1:243458-244578 GCF_000935625.1 Nanorana parkeri | reverse complement strand
CGCGCCGGAGTGAGAGCAATAATTCTAGGGCCAGTATTTTGGGGTATCTCTAAATTGATGACCTGTGGGGGCTTTCAAAGCGTCTTCTATTGATTTTTTTGGGGTACTGCAGTTTTTCGCCGTCTCACGGACGTTTTGTTGTGTTTTAGGGCATTAAATTAAATTTTTCACTAAATGTTGGGGTTTAATAAGGAGTTGCGCTAATATTGCGCAACATAAAAATTTGCAACTACCACCATTTTATTCTATAGGGTCTTGGCATTCAGAAAATATATAATGTTGGGGGGTTTTAAGTCATTTTCAGGCCTAAAATGTGGAATATAACATGGGTGCAAAAAATGAAAAAAGGGCCTCATGAAGGGGTTAATCTATACAGAAAAAGTAATTTAGAAAAAACACCTCCCATAGTAGCTATAAACCACTCCTAGACAACATTACACAAGCAATCAACTCACCTAAAATGTCATCACTGATAGGCTTATCAATAATAACATTTTGGGTGAGTCAGTTTCTTGTGTAATGTTGTGTATGAGCAGTTTCCGAATTATAGATAAAAACCTGATCTAAAATAATCTAGGAGACTGATCATGCCAAACATTTGACAGCAGGAGGTGTATGGTTGCCATAGCTGCCCTTTTCTGACCCTGATCCTTTTTCTGTATATACTGAACTTTGGTATGTTTCTTAATTCTGCCCATTTGCCTGATGAAGGTGCTTACTAGTGCTCTGAAACTTTGCATATATCATGAACAATAAATGTCTTTGTTTTAAACTTTTGATGTGCTTGTGAGATTTGATGTTTTAGCTTCCTGATGAGCAGTGGCATGTACTCTGCTCACTTCAGCACCAAATTGTTATTATTTTCTTTATATAGGGATGAATGGAAAACATAAAAAGTAGCATAGTGCTCCACCTGCTTGTTGTATATGAAAATACAAATTACTCATATGCAATCTCAGATGATAAGGTGTAAGGTGAGCAACACATGGAGGAATACATTGGTGTCGGAATGGGTAGTACAAACTTTGATGATCACCCAGATGTGTATATAGACTATAGCTGGACTTATATTTGCACATTGAGATGTACTGAAGGTGTAATCAATGTATGGACATTTATG
>NW_017306350.1:198343-243180 GCF_000935625.1 Nanorana parkeri | reverse complement strand
TATATATATTAATAGGTGATATAGGGGTTTTACACATTGTTACTAATTTTATGTAGATACACAAGCATGGCACATACACAATGGCCTCTATCAGCAGGATAACGCATCCTGCCACACTGCAAAAATGGTTTAAATATGGTTTGAGGACGACAACAACGAGTTTGAGACATCTGTGGAATGTGCTGTAAAAAGAAGTCCGATCCATGTAGGTCCCACTTTGCAACTTACCGGACTTAAAGGATCCGCTACTAATCGCTTGGTGGCAGATACCACAGCATGCCTTCAGAGGTGTAGTGGAGTTCATGCTTTGATGGGTTAAGGCTGTTATGGCAGTACAAATGGGACCTACTCAATATTAGGTGGGTGATCAAAATGTTATGGCTGATCGGTGTAAATGCCATGATTTTATTATTTAGAGGGTTATTCACAAAGCTGCCAAAGGCAGTCGATTGAATAACCCAGCTGAAGTGAAGTGAGCCGAACGCTGTTCGGCTATTCACTTCAGGCTTGTACAGCTGACTTCAGCTGTACATCGACTGAAATCAACCATATATCGGCTGCCTTCGCCAGCACTTCGGTCAGCCGAACATGCTCTGCTGAAGTGCAGAAGGACTTCGACTCAGCCGATCCAACATCTGGAACATACGAGCACCGCCATCTTGGTGTATACCAAGATACACTCAAAGATGGTGGCACGCAAACACAGAACACGCCAGCGGCCGACATGGCCGCCGCTCATTCTACAGTCTAAGGGTGCGGTTTCGGATTTGGAGGCTTGTTGCCTCCAAATCCAAAACAGCAGAAAAATGTGTTTTCTTTAATGAAACGAATGGAAACATTTTTTGTTTTCATTTGTTTTGTCAGAAAACAAATGTTTTTGCAGTGCACGTGTCTAATGTCTTTAAAATAAAATATTGTACTTTGTTGTTCCTCAAATAAAGGATTGTCATGGATAATGCGGCTTTCTGCATTTGCGAAACACTATACAATATCTCCATCTAGTGTCACAATTCATATTTGCATAGAGAACCAAACTAAAATCTATGTAACAAGTTCTGTAAAGTGTTTTCCTTTTTTATGGTAACTCATAACAACTTGTGTAATGACTATACACATATCCATCGAGTTAAACCAAAAACAAAAAAAAGGTCCTGCTAAGTTACGTCAGCTAGGATGGCAATCTGCATATCTATGCACATGTTTGTGACAGTCAGTCATAGCATACAGCAAAGTACATAGTGACCAGGGCTCAAAACTACCGCGAGCCGGTACAATGTGGCCCGCAGACAGCTGACATGTCAGGCACGCGATCACAGACCGCGTACCTGACTTGCGGGAGAAGCTCCACGGTCTGCATTTGTTTCAGATGCAGACCGCAGAGTTGCCCCTGTCGGCTCCAGCTTCCTTCGGCCCGGAGCTCTGACAGTTCTGAGCTCTGGCTGAAAGCAGGGATCTGTTAGTGAGGTCTGCAGACCTTACTAATCACCCCTAGATAAGATCTCCCATTCTTATCATGGGTTCCAATGGGGTGTCTCATCTGTATTAGAGAGTTTTCCCTAGACGCCTTTTCAAAGAACAAGGGCTTGCCACTTGGCACTCATCTCAATATAACCGAAGTTGTATGGGGGAAAGCATCACACTCTTTGTATTATGTCCAGACTAGTGACTCCCTTCAGGAGGATATTTCTCATATTGTCCAGAGCACACCTTTTTCAGTACCCATTAAGCTGTGATCAATGGGGGGGCCCTAGAACCCTCAAAAAAATTGTTTTTCTATTTTACTCAACACTGAATATATTTTTCTGGGAACAATAAGAAGAGATTAAGGCTTTCCTCCATACACTCCCTTTCAACCTCAAATACTATGTAACTATGTAACTATGTAACCTGGGAGACTGAGGACATCTTGTGAGGGAAAAGAAGTGCTGCTGGAGAAGCTCCAGATTGTAGGTGAGTATTGCAGCAAAATCTGCTTGGCTGTTATTTTTATTTTTTTGTACTGGAGTTCTGCTTTAAGTCTTGGGGTCATTTAGGTGCTATATCTAAATTCAAAAATGTCAGCATACTGCTGTGACAAACTAAAATGAAGAATAGAAGTAGATATAGAAAATAGAATAGAAGAATATAAAATAGAATAGAAGAATACTATGTAACTATGTAACTCCCAATCATTAAAAACTTGCACAATGTTCCAATTCTATACATAGATGACAATTTTGCCCCATGGACCTATATTCCAGGGACCATTTTCTTCTGATGGTAAGAATCAGCGGTTCTAAAAGTCTGGTTGGTTGTTGTGCCTCATGACCAGAAAATGAGTGGTTATGTGGTTATGGGGTGATGAATTACAAATAACATAGACAAAATTTGCATGAGCACAGCGTGAAGTATGTAACTGAGTTTAAAACACTTTTGAATACTGTTCTAAAAGTGCACCTCAAAATAAAGTTTTCTGGTAATTTAAATTAAACCCTGCTTACAGATAAATAAGATATAGATATGTAGATATAGATAAAGATGCTAAACATGGCACAGCTAGTATCTCAGCTTGACAAAGAGGAAAGTACCTCGAAACGCATAGCGCTATCTGAATGCACTGATCACCATCTTCACTGACGCTCAGGGAGTTCAGCCGATTCCAGTACACTGCGGCCCCTTTGTCCCCAATTGCAGTCTCCCGTGCAGTCCGACTTGCTGACACCCATTCAGCGGACACCTCACACTGCTGTTGCGGCCAGGCCTGGCAAGCTCAGTCCGCACAGCCCCAGCATCTGACTATTCTTGCCAGCCAAAGACCATTCAGGCATGCACCCATCCACCCCACTGTCACTTCACCCTGTACCCTGGCTAATTCACGTTCTACACATGGATTACAAACGACCTCTTCCTGAGACACAGGGACACATCAAACGTGAGTTTACCTATACAGTAGTAGCGCTCTAAAAATTATTTGTGTATTAAATATACAAATGAATGCAGCTCTGTAATCATTTTGTAATCATTTTGACATGACTGGGTGTATTTTTAATGAAATCAGTGTAAGTACCGGACTTTGATCTAGTATCAGCCTCCTGCATTCCCTGTACAGCAAAGCTGGAGTGTGAGAGGAAGAAGCAGCTGATCGCAAAATAAAGCAAAGTGACAGAGAGATGAGCTTATCGATGTGATGCTTATCCTTTTACTGCCCAGTAATGGGCTATGGCAGGTCCAAGGTGATCTGGTCTCAACAGAAGTGGGTTAAATGATACTAGCCATCAGACTAAATACATCTAGTCTTGTCTTGTAATTGTACTGCGAGGGAAAATCTCTGGTGTCAAAATGAATATTGCAGCTGGAGCTCTGCTTATAGGGACTATATAGTGTGAGAGGCGGACACTGTGCCACTGTGTAAAGATGCACATAGTGACGTGGTTAGAGCACGGTTGAGCATGCAAAGTCTCTGAACAGGTATGAGACTAATTTTCAGGTGGGTGTAGCCCCGCAAAAGGGAATCAGGCTAGGCAGGAAATGCTCTTTTCCTAGGAGACAAATGATCACAGGAACAGCACGTGTGTAGACACACAAGGAGTGTGTGGACTGGCCAGTCTCATCATACAGGCAGGCCATGCCAAAGCATGAGGGGAAGTCTTTAGTCTGTGCTAGAATATACTATGGGCTGATGTAGACCAAATAGCCAGGTGGCGGCTGAAGTTGCACCTTGTATCTGTGTGATTTCATAGAAAGCCTGCGAGGGAGAAACCTGATAAAAAAGTGAACTGTTGACAAATAAATGTGAGCAGGAGCCCTAAGATGTACTTTCTTGTGTGGGTAAAGTGACAGTGCATCATTTTGCAGGAGCTCTGCAAGTTGCTATGGACGTTGTAAGCTGTATATCTGCAATATGAGGTTCTTAAAAGTAGACATTGATGAAATGAGAGAGAGAAATTTGTGGCTGGAGGAGATTGCACCAACTGGGCAAACCCAACAACATGTAAAACAAACAGAATCCACCAGTTTGAGAGTCTTCCAAGGACTGGTATACGCATCATTTGGCAGTAATGACCCCAGCTATAGAGGGTGCCAGCTAGCTCAACTTTATACAAAGATGCCAACGGATAATGCTAAACTCTATCTAACTGCCTTTGAATGGATTGCTGTGTGGATAGCATGGCCCAAAGAATACTGGCCAGAAATGTTACATGTTGGTGGTCATGGAAGAAAATGTCCATATTTTTATTGAGACAGAGTGTTGGGTTTACACTCTCCTATAGCAGATTTTGGAGACATCCCAGAGTATTTTTTCTGGAAGATTCACCTTACCGTGTGTTCAACAAATTAATTTGTGGTTTGGCTGCCGTACCATTCTTGTTTTTTGGGGGATAGTGCTTCTTTTCTTTCATGTTCATGTTTTTCTTTTAGCTAGGCTTAAAACAAAAAGGAAAAGGGGGTTTAGTGTTTAGTTAAATTGTTTAAAGACTGCACATTTACTTACAAGAATATTTGTTTTGTTGGCAGTAAAATAAATGCACTGAAATGTATTTATTTTTTTTAATGTAAAGCTGGCTGGTGTAGGTCCTGTTCACAAAGTGGCTTAGTTATTCGAGTGAGGACTGTACTGTACATGTGCTCACTCCAATATTTTGCATGGCTGTTTACAGTGAAATAAATACACTATGATGCCATATTTTCTGTTTTTGCCTGAGACTGCTGTGGCGGCTGTGGACTGCAAAAGGGGAGGGTGACGAGGGAACATCAGTTCGCAGATCTCCCCTTCACTGAATGAGTCCAGAAGTGGCAAGGAATTAGTCAATCCCTGGCAGCTGTGTTTGGAGATTAAACTGATTAAACGCGGTCTGTCTTTGAAAAAATACATTCTTAATTTATAGCTGTAATTTATTTTATTTCTATAATTTTTATTTATAATTATAAATATAACATTTAGCTTTTTTTTAATTAGATTGAATATTTAATTCCAGAGCCGCCTTTATGGTTCCAACACCTCACTGCATGTTTTGATATCCACCCTCCCCAAAGAAAATACAACACCGTTTCAGGGGCAAGCCCCAATCATCAGAATCATGATTCTGATAAAGGGGGTTTGACCCTGAAACGCGTCAATCTTGGCTGACTGTGGCCGGTGGACAGTGATGGGACCGGAGGCACCATGTTATATAGTCGGGGTGATACCATGTTGGGTTTACAGACATTGTGGCCTCTCGTTTGTTGTTAAAGCCTGATAAAAACGTTTGCTTGTGAGTACATTTATCCCTTGTTTTATTTATCATAATAAACGATTTTACACATGGAGGTGGCGCTCTGTTCCCTTTTGTTTTCAATCTCACAATAGTCTGTTCAGTGTTGCTTTAGATATACATGTACACAAAATCAGCTTGGTGCATGTTATTTTATCAATGTATTAATATTTAAAAACTCTTTTTTTTATGAATGTTAATTATGTATGTACAGTGAGAAAGCCATGTTTGCTGTTTACACATGCAGATTCTGGTTCTTGCTTTTCCATACTGCACCATTGTAATGCTTGACTGCTTTTTCTCACAATGCAAATCTATAATTTGGCTGACTCATTGAAAACAATGCACTCCTTATGTTATTGATATCTACTCTCAGTAATTGGTAAGAGAGACACATAGTAATTGCCCTAAGCCTCCATGAACTCGAGTAGCAGCTAATTTACACATTTCTGGTTTTAATACAATATCAAAGCAGAACAGCAGTGGAAGACAGGAAGAACAAGCTGGTAAAAAAAAGTAATTTAAAATGACATTAAAGTATATTTTAAACCAAGAAAAAATATAATTTGCAGCTTACCAGTTGTATCATGCTATGGCTGCATTAGTCTTTTTTCCTTTGTGTTTACCTAGTGATCTGGCCAGCAATATACTTTGTCCTGGGGGTGAGCCTGCATTCACTTCACTGTATGTATGGAGGAGCAGCTTTGTCACCCTGGGCTCCTCGCTCCTGATTTGGACTGCAGAATATCTCATCAGAATATCTCATCATGTGATCAGCAGTCACAGACGCAGTGCCTAAGATCTTACACTGCAGATTTTTAACTAGGGATGCAGCAATATCGATACTAGTATCGGTATCACTGCCGATATCAAGTATTTGGGCGAGTACTGGTATTTGCCAAAAGGCTCTGATACTTACTTCCGATACCGGAACTTCCGGCCAGAGAGAAATTTCCCTCTGACCGGCAGTGCCGAGGGAGCATGGAAGCAGCTTTCTTTTCAATCAGGAAGCCAGGCGTTGGGTTATAACCTGCCTCCCGGCTTCCTAATTTGCAAGGAAGCCGGCTTCACTTGTTGCTAGGCAGTCTGGCTTTCTAACCAATCAGCAAGTCGGACGGCACGTAATGTCCCGCCTCCGAGCTTCCTGATTGGTCAGGAAGCCACTCTGCCTAGCAACAAGTGAAGCTGGCTTCCTATCCAATCAAGAAGCCAGGAGGTGGGTTGTGACATGTTGCCTGGCTTCCTGATTGGCTAGGAAGCCAGCTTCACTTGTTGCTTCACTTGACTCGCTGCCCAGCTTCCTGATTGGTCAAGAATCCAGGCAGCCTCGGCAAGTGAAGTCAGTGTTCTTTTGCTAAAACACCAGCTTTACAGGCATTTAGGAAGTATTCGACACTGGTAAACGGTATTGGCAAGTACCAAAAAAAAAATATCTGTACTCGTACTTGATACTAAAAAACGTTATCAGTACAACCCAACGGATTTACGACAAAAATTTTATCTTTCAAGCAGGGGCATCACAAGGCTGGGTGACACCCCGAGCGGTAGCCGAGTGTCACCTCGCCGAGACATCACCACGCGCGTGCACATCATCGCGCACGCGCGGCAGTATTCTGATACCTGCCGGCGGCCATCTTGGTGATGGACCCAGCAGAGAGAGGAGGGGACAGTCACCCGGCGGGATAAGGTATGCCGCGGGGTCCCCTCCTCTATCCTGATACTGTCGGGCGTTCGGTCCATGACCGAGCGCCCGAATTTTCAGAGGGGGTGACACCAAAATGACTGTAAGTCATTTTGGTGTCACCCCTTTCAATGGTATCACCTGGGTGCGGGCCGCACCCCCCTTGTGACGCCACTGCTTTCAAGGTACTGCTGTTTGGGAATTTTGAACAGTCTTCAGTCAGGCTACAGGTAATGTTTTGAAATCACATATTGGTAAGGGCTGTCGGTTATATTCGGCTCTTTATACAACCTGTCTATTTAAAACTTGTCATGTAAGAAGGATCCAAATGTACAGTAATTGTAACATGGTTATTGGTAACGTTTTCAAATCTTATGGAATTGTGATCAAGATCAGATATTTTGGAGAGCTGTTACAAAACTTGTCAATGGGAGGCCAGGGGTTTATACACTTTAAACCTACAGCTACTGCTGTAGGATCTGACAAAATATGTCTTATCATCACATATTCTCTATACCTTATTATTTTTCTACACAAGAAGAGACTTAGCACTTTTGCAGAAAAAAAAATATGACCCACACAAAAGCTTAAATTTAAGCAGATATTAAATCATATTATTTATTACAGTTCTGGATTTGTTAAAATCATTACATCCAGTTTTTATGAACACTAGAATAAATAACTAAACCTTTCTTCATATGGGCCTCCTTTAATCCTTTGCATAGCAGCACTCAGACTCTTTGAAGCAGAAGTCTTGAAGACTCTGTTGCACGGCACAGTATTTGACTGCGTAGCATTAAACAGGGGATACCACACGTATAACATTATCATTTGCTGTTTCTACTTCTCATGGTCCATTCACAATCTGGGTTAGGTCATAGAACAGGTTGTATTTCTTAACTGCAGTTTAGTCTACAGAGAGATCTTAAAGCGTAGTTCCACTTTTGCAGCCAAATTTGGATAACACCTACTTTACATGTGTTACACGTTCCCACTTTCTATGCGTAACTGAAAGAGGAAATCCAGCTATTAACAACATTAACCCTAAGCCCAGTGGGACTAAAACCGCACTGCAAGGGTTAACTGTTTATTTTGGTGTAAGGGCCAGAATATAGAAGATATAATCACCTGATCCTCGGTCTTGAGGCAGTCAGCACTCACCTCTCTCCCCCTCCGCTTGAGTTTTGGTATATCCCTCGGTGTCCTCACCTCTAATGCAGGTGAATAGACTGCATTAGTCATAACGACGTCAGCAGTTCTTAGACCGCCAGAGCACTGAGGAGAAGAGGCTGTGGGGACCGGTCTAGAAGCCAGGGGGATTGAAGATCAGGAACGTATATCTTCTTTAATCCAGCCCCTAGACCAAAATGAGCAGTTAACCCATGCCGTGTTTGGAGGTAACTCTAATGCAAGGGTTAATTTTTTTCATTCCTGGTGTTTCTCTTTAAAAAAATATATTCAAAAAATTGCTGCTTGCAATTTTTATTTACTTAGAGATCCTAAATAGCTTCCCCCAATTTAATGTTAAGGAGGGGGTTGTGTGAAGTTATGTTTACTCTAATGAACCCTGTCTGTACTGTGCTGGCAGATTAAATTATCATTTGTAAACTAGATTTGAACACCGACTGTCCTAACAAAAGCTTAAAGATATAGAAGCATTGTATGTTAAAGAGAAGAACCCCAGTCCGTCCTACAGTTTGTCCCTCTACTTTCAGACTGCTCAGAGGAGCTTGCAATCTGAGCAAAGGCCTTCACCACAGAAACATCTAAAAGGTAAGACATATTTTGTGTATTATTTTTAGGTTTGCTGTGTGACTAGTGTCCTGGCAGGAATACCAGACCTCGCAAAAAAACAGGAACAGAGATTTGTGTCCTTGACATGATTAAGATTTATGCAACATATGTTGGGCAGTACGATATCCAGCATGCTACACCCAAAAAGAGGAATTACATACATTTTTAAGCAAAGGCACATTAGCATCATTCATGAGACACATCCCAGTGACATCCCACACTGGGCCAGCACGGAAATATAAATCATCCAATAATATTTGATCATTTATCACAGCTTTGAAACGGTTAACTCTCTTAAACCACAGAGTCATTCCCACACTTGCATCATCTTTGTTAATCAACCCAGAACAGTAAATGAAGGACTAATAGTTTTTTCATGGTGGGCCGACTTGGTCTGGTGTCTGACATTATATCATATTTGGGAGTATTTGTCCCCTTGTCAGCTACCCACACGCAGATGCTGCCAAAAAAAGGAAATTAAAAAGGAATGTAAACCGCAGACTGAAATTAATAATATATTTTGTAGAGTCTGCAAAATATATCTTTGCAGACCTTGCAAAACTAAAACTGTTGATTTCTACAAAGCTTGGGACTTTTGTATAACACGATGGAGTCTCGAATATCAAGATGGATTCTTTAGGTTAACCAACTTTTCCACCTCATTAGGAACACGTTACAAACATAACGTGGGGTTTCCTCAAGTTTGTCTGCAAAAGTGGAAACACGCTTTAAGGAGTACAGGATCAGGATATGTTGCTTGGCAGGGCTGCCATGAGCACATAATTACAAATTAAGCAGGTAAAAATGTTTAGACAGATGTGTTTAACTGTGAATTTAAAGTGGACCTGTACTTAAAACCTAAACTTTGGCTGGCTTACAGGGATTCATTAGCACAGTATAATGTGTAAAAAAGGCGCCTTTAGCTTATAGTTCTGATTAGAAGCAACAGTGAACTTCCACCCATGTGACAGTGCACCAGGCACACAGCAGCCTATTAGGAATTTCATAGTCATTCCCTGCCCAATGCTGCCTTTGATTACTAGATGGTGTGGTTTGGAGGTAGATTCTAGGAACAGAAAAAGCTGTTCTACAAAGACACTTTAATAAATGCCCACAGACTTAAGTCTGAGCACAGACTTAAATTGGCATCCGATTGGGTCCGCCTGAAAAATGTATAAGTGAACCCGATTGGACCACATGTGTGAAAGGGACCCTACAGGGTTCCAAGGAGCCACCCTTCTGTGTTCGCTCTGGGCCTGTGTACATTAACACTGTTTTCCTGAAAGCCTAACTTGACAAGTCATTCCCAGCTGTTTTACTCCATATCCTTCTCACAGGAGGATTTTCTGCAGATAGTAATGCACCCACCTGCTGCTTGCTCTTCATGTCAATTACCCTACCATATTGCACATCCATGAGTGTAGGAGTCAGAAATGCACATTGGGTTAGTTTCTGGTTTGTAGAATCTAGAAATCACTTGCAAATGTATTTAAAAGACCATAGTAAATTAACACATGCACAGCACAGGTCTTATGCTATTTATCTGTCAATGATGAAATATTGTATTGTAGCTATTTGAAGAGTTTGCTAGATCCCTCAGTAGGGACAAATATTATTTGGCATTAAGTAGTTCTGTTACAAAAAAAAAATACATTTTCCACCATTGGTCATAAAGTAGCAGGTAACTGAAAAGGCATTCTCTTCAAGGTCCTATCTTTGGTGTAGGACACCAATGTCAATTCTCATATCACATTCTACAGGGACCTATCTTTTCCACATATATTATCTCATCCTAGTTAGAGCTAGATGGAAACATAGGGTTGATTTACTAAAGGCAAATACGCTTAGCTAAGGCAACATTCCCTTGCAAAGTGGACAGCCTTTTTACCGTTAGTAAATCAAGTCCGTGGACTTTCATTAACATTAACGAATTTGATATGTAATAAAGAAATCATTTTCCACAATAATAAATTATTTAATACATTATATACTGTGCTTTAGTTTTCCAAATATTACAATAATGAAAGCATATGGAGAAATAAAGATTCACTTAAAATTGTAATCTCTGAAGACCAGACAGAACCATTTTGCAACACTCAGCTGCTGCTAAAAATAACTGACATTAAGTGGACTGTGCTCTTTGTCTAATCCACATTAAGTAATTTAAATTCCTTTGTTATCTTCCAAGGGCATACTAGCCCATACAATACCAGGCGGATGCTTGAATTTTTATTTTGTTAGCTATATTTACTATCTAAAATTATTATTCCTTTTTCATTATACCTATCTATTTAACCTTTCTACAATGCAAAAATAATTATATTTGTATAGAAATAATGTTTTTAAGTTGTAATATTTATAAGTACATTATATTGATATGTTCAGTTATAATTTACAAGTGTAATCATTTTTGTTGTTACACATATTTAATAGATAAAACTGAAAACAACTGAAAAACATGTGGGTAAAATGTGGGAGATTCTTTTATCTGTCCAGCAAGTGCTCATCAATGTTAAAATGTGAAGTTAGGATGGTAAAGTTTCACTTTGTTGTAAAACTGAAAGCTGTAACATTTAAAAACGATGATTTTATACACTCACTGGCCACTTTATTAGGTATTCCTTGCTGGGTACTGGGTTGGACCCCTTTTGTCTTCAGAACTGCTTTAATTCTTTGTGGCATTGATTCAACAAGGTGAAGGAAACATTCCTTAGAGAGTTTGGTCCATACTGACATGATAGCATCACACAGTTGATGCAGATTTGTCAGCTGCACATCCATGATGCAAAGCTCCACCATCCTGAACAGTTCATACAAGGTGGGATGGATCCATGCTTTCATGTTGTCTAAATCAAATTCTGGCCCTACCATCCAATTGTTGCAACAGTAATGGAGATTCATCAGACCAGGCAACGTTTTTCAAATCTTCTGTTTTACAATTTTGGTGAGCCCTTGCAAACTGTAGCCTCAGTTTCCTGTTCTTAGGTGCCAGAAGTGGCACTTGTGTGATCTTCTGTGGCTGTAGCCCATATGCTTCAAGGTTCAATGTGGTGTGTGTTTAGAGATGCTCTTCTGCATACCTCGGATGTAACGAGTGGTTATTTGAGTTACTGTTGCCTTTCTATCAGCTTGAACCAATCTCTCTATTATCCTCTGACATCTGGCATCAACAAGGTATTCTTGCCCAGAGAGCTGCCACTCACTGGATATTTTCTCTTTTTTAGACCATTCTTTGTAAACCCAAGAGATGGTTGTGTATGAAAATCCCAGTAGATCACCAGTTGCTGAAATACTCAAACCAGCCCGTCTGACACCAACAACCATGCCATGTTCAAACTCACTTAAATCACCTTTGTTCCCCATTCTGATGCTCAGTTTGAACTTCAGCAGACCATCTTGACCATGTCTACATGCCTAAATGTATTGCGTTACTGCCATGTAATTGGCTGATTAGATATTTATGTTAATGAACAGTTGAAGAGGAGTACCTAATAAAGTGGCCAGTGAGTGTATATGTGGCATGAGCTCAATGTAGAAAGTCCATTCAGGTAACTGTATATTCCCCAAGCCCACTGATATTGCTCCGGGTGCTTCCAGAAAGTCCACATGTATGCTTCCTGCACCCTGCACTTAGGTAAACTATCTTGTATTGCCCCCTTTCCTACCCTAGTTGACTAGCCAGTTTCATGAATCACACTGATGACTTTCAGTTCAGTTTTTATTTCAGTTGCAGTTGGGTGAACTGTAAGTATGCAGTATACTATTCCACCACCTGTAACGTATAGCCAATGTTCTTACCCCAGTTGACTAGCCCTAGACAGCTTAATGCATCACACTGATGACTTGTGGTTTAATTTTAAGTGTATGGAGTAGGGGTGGGTGAACTGTAAGTACTCAGTACTCACGCATAATCTGTGCAATGACAGCAACAGTGAGGACCCAAACTAATTGCAATAGTCAGCAACATGATATGTGGTTGGATTTATGCTGCCCTTGACAGCCCTGCTGCCCAAGCCCCCTGTCTAGATTTTCTATGGAGAAATCTGGCCCTGCTTCCAGCTTCAGAATGTAAGATTGTAGCCAATGACTAGATGCCCATCAGAAAATTGTCACATTGGTAAATATAATTCATAACCTTGTTTTTCGGAGATTTGTATTCCAAATGTTAATCTGTTTTATATTGTACTTCGTTATATAGACAACCTAGGATACCTCTGCTTACCATTAGTCCTGGCAACTGTCTTGCCTAGCTCCATCAATCAAAGGCCAGAAATCACTCCCAAGAACGCCCTCCTCTCTGCTATCACTTTACCTTGTATTTTTTTGGGCATTTGAGTGTGTGAAATGGTTGCATAGAAATGTTCTCCCACAAACAATATTGGCAATGAATGCACACAACTCATGTTGGTGCTCAAAAGATTTACATGAATCAGGTGAGAATGTGCGTGTGATATCAAGTATATTTTCGATATGCAAATATTTGTACTTTTTCTTTTACTGAATCAAGCTAACTTATTGAGATTGCACTGCTCAGGTATAAAACATTACTCGTATTTATTGGTGGCATAATAGCACCATCGTGTAGCGGATAAAAGCCAGTGCAGCAATTGTAAATATATTTCTGAGTCAGAGTGCCTGATTTACTAATGAAAATGAACTGGTTAAATGTACTATAGTGTGCTGTGGGCTTCCACAAATGTGCAGATGTACTGATACAGATCGATTGATACCCTTAACCTTTTTGGCTGGTGGAAAACTTATTTTTTGTACACAGATGTTCAATGTTAATTGTATGCTCCTTTTTTTGTTTGTTGTGTGCGTTGGGAAAATCCAAATAATGCTTTATTTTGTTCCTTTTTTTCTGGTAAAGTGTACTAAAAGCATGTGTGTGTCAATATTTTACTTGAAAATGAATGAATGTGACTGGATTTGTAAGCTTTGTAAGCACTGAAATGCGTACACCATGGCTTTTTCAGCATACCTTCCATAGCAATCCACATGTGACTAAATTCAGCACATTTACACTGTAGCCCATGAACATGTGTTTATACAGTACATACAGTAAATACCTTGGGGATATGATTTGGTTGTCTGTCAGTGTAATCCAGCTCTAGTATGTTAAGCCATATGTAATTGTTCATGCATTTTTATATGTGCATTTATTTTATAGTGATTTATGTATTTGAAAAGGTTTAATATCCATCTATACTTCCACTACTATGATTCCTTATTCTTAAAAGTCTGCTAAAACACATGCTATTCACATTACTTGTAGAGGTAACTATTGCTAGTAAAGCAAAGTAAAGTTCTTTTAGACTAACAAAATAGAATTGTAATAAGATTATAGACTAGTTCTAGAAAAATCCAGTAAGCACTGCACATATTGTGTTTCATTTTTTGGTGCAGTTTGTTGCCCTTTATATGTTCATTTTGGGGTCTATTCACAAAGCTGCCGAAAGATCTAGCCGTAGCTTCGGCTGACCCTTCGGCTAGCTTCGGCCCCAGGACCCTTTCGGTTCAGTAGAACTGAAGGGCTGCTGTACGGGCTATTCACTATAGCCCGTACAGCTCCCGAAGCATATGCCTCGACTGAAAGCCGAAGCGGGCCGAACGGCCGGCCGACAGCCTGCTACTGACAGCTAGGCGGAGCCAGCCGTCATCACACGGCTGCCTCTCGCCACTTGCAGAGACAGATCAGCGTCCCTGGTTACCCAGTAACCAGGAACGCTGATCTGTCATTACTCTCCCGGACGCTCCGGGAGTCTCCCGCTATTAGACAGCGGCTCCCGGCCACCCGGGAGTGGAACACTTTCTCCCGGAGAGAGGTTTACTTTGCTTGATCAACCAGGGGATGCTGATCTGTCAGTACCATGAGAACTCAGCAGAGCCAGCTTTGATACCACCACCGGCTCCAACAAGCTCCCATTGTAATGACAGCTGGTCCCGGCCAATAGAAAACAGTTGGGCGGAGCTAGCTGTCACTGCCCAATCATTTTCTATTTTTGTTTTTTCTACCTTTTTAACTGTTTTCCTATTCTGCTCGGTACCACAGAGGTACAGAGCAGAATAGCCGAGCCGAATGCCGCTCGGCAGCATTCGACTATTCACTCACTGCTGTTCGGCCCCTATGAGAAAAGGCCGAAAAGCACCGAGTAGCCTGCCCGAGGTTTGGCTCAGCCAATCCAGATGTTGGATCAGCTGAGTCGAACTCCTTCTACACTTCGGGTCGCCCGAACATGCTGGGCATGTTTGGGCGACCCGAACCCAGCCGAAGCCACCCGATGTACGGCTGATATCAGCCGATATACAATGAAATCAGCCATACCAGCCTGAAGTGAATAGCCAAACAGCGTTCGGCTCACTTAGCTTCGAGTCGGTTATTCACTTGGCTGCCTACGGCAGTTTTGTGAATGGACCCGTTTGTGATTTCTACAGATTCTGAAAGTGGTACTGTGTCTTGGTAATATAAAAGTGTAATGATAATAACAACAGTAACTGAAAAAGCCATTTGTCTTTCAGTGCACTGGGGTCTGTCATTGTGAATTTTTTTCATATTAACACTGTGGGATGTGAGATTTATAAAACAGTGTAATTTTTCTGCATTCCCGTACAGTTTTTGTTGAAGTAATAGTAGTTCATTTACTTGTTTTCTCTATATTAGGTTTAAATGTGCATGTTTGCATACAATTCTCAAACATAATGGTACATTTCCTATGGGCAAATGGTATTTACTTTCTCAAATAATAAAACAAAGAGACAATATGAAACAAACAGCAACAGCAAATACTACAGAACTAAAATAAAAACCCTCACTACATGTCTTGCCTTACTTGTTTCTATATAAGTATCATTAAAGAAAGTGAAAAAAAACCTTTAAAGTAGTACTAACCCCCCCTCAATTTTTTTCATTGTATTGACTAATCAATAAGCAGAACATTCTGCTGTTCATAATTCAATAATAGTGTGTGGTCATCACTTACTTTATTTATTGCTTCACTGCACTAACACCAGATTGCTCCATGCTGTTTCCTTTAATGTCCGGATGGGGAAGCGTGGACACCAGAGACACAAAAGGAGAGGGAGCTGGAGGGTGGCATGTGCACATAAGGAGCTGGAGGGTAGCGTATGTGCACTAAGGAGAGAGGAGAGGCAGCTGGAGGGTGGCACATGCGCACAGAGGAGGGAAGAGTGGTGAGCAGGGACCTGACTATTCTTGGCAGTGTTACTTGTTCCTACTTACAGTATATAATGCATCACCATTGCTTGCTAGCAGTTGACCCCAAGGGCAATGAAAAACAAGTAATGTTCCTGGCTGTATCAAAAGTTACTGGACATACCTATGTGTGTGGCACCTGTGCTTTCAGTAACCAACGTGTGCCGACAGCAATAACTGTACCTAAATATTTCTGCCCCTTTATGTTCTTTCTGAACATGTTCATAGTAGGGATGCATCCAGAGCCGGATTAACATAGGGGCGGGTGGCGCTCCTGCTCGCGCTCCAGGCCGCCCCTGCAAATAGGCTCGGCTGAGCTGAGCAAACACGGAGTCGTGGCCAGGCTGGGCTTACCTGAATCGCGGCCAGCCGAGCTGACCCGAATCACGGATGGGCCAAGTTGACCCAAATCACAGCTGGGCCAAGTTGACCCAAATCACAGCTGGGCCGTTCAGACCAGAGTTGCAGATGGGCTGATCAGACCCAAGTCGTGGCCAGGCCGACCAGACCCTAGTCGTGGCCGAGCTTAGTTGACCATGCAGCCGTGGCTCTCTATTCAGGCATATCAGAGGGCCCTCTGATATGCCTGAGCAATGAGTCGCATCTGCTGTGGCTGCAGTCGCCAGTCTCTCTGACCCCCCCTGGAGCCCGCACTGACCTCCCTTTTGACCGCACTGATCCCCCCAGAGCCTGCACTGACCCCTTCCCCGGAGCCCGCACTGACACCCCCTGGAGCCCACACTGCCCTCCTGGAGCACGCACTGACCTCATGGAGCCCGCACTGACCTCCTGGAGCCCATACTGACCACCTGGAGCTTGCACTGGTCGTCTGAGTGCCCGCACTGACCACCTTAGAGCCCACACTGACTGCCTGAGAGCCCGCACTGGTCCTCATAGAGCCGCACTGGCCACCTTAAAACCCGCACAGCTCTACTGAGACCCTGGAGACATCAGGCCATTAACCCGGAGCAAAACAGAGTATGTAGCTTCATATTATTCTGCATTGCTGCATAAAGTATTGCTGGGATTTGTAGTCCTCTATAGCTGATAGTATTATTCAGCAGTGCTTAATAATGTATTGCTGGGATTTGTAGTCCTCTATAGCTGGTTGTAATATTCTGCATTGCTATATAATTTATTGCCGGGATTTGTAGCCCTCTACAGTTAGTGGTAATATGCTGTATTGTTGTATAATTTATTGCTGGGATTTGTAGTTCTTTATAGTTGGCAGTATTCTTCATTGCTGTATAATGTATTGCTAAGATTTCTAGTCTCTCTACAGCTTGGAGTCAGTGGCAGATCTACCAGGGTGTTCCACCACTGACTCCAAGCTTCAGAAAGACTACAAATCCCAGCCTGGACAGGAGGAAGAGGGGCCCGGGGACCATCGCCATTTCCATAAAAAGGCCTACCAAAATCCTCAGCACCAGACCCGTGATGCTCTTAATACGGCCCTGAATGCATCAATACCATTTTTCCAGACCGAGTATGAGTACCGATACTTTTCTTACTAGTACTCACTGATACCAATTACTGATAATATTTTTAGTGTCATTTAACAGTTTTTTAAGCTGTAGAGAGACTACAAATTCCACCAACACATTATATAGCAATGCAGAATATTATCAGCTATAGAGGACTACAAATCCCAGCAATACATTATACAGCAATGCAGAATACTATGATGCTACATACTAGGTGTTGTTCACTAGAACTGTGCAGTGTCTCAGGAGGCTGTGCAAGGCCTGACCAGCGCTGTGCATGGTCTCAGGAGGTTATGTGGGGTGTCACCAGGGCTGTGCGCAGGTCTCACCAGGGCTTCGGGGGTAGATATAAAAATATATATATATATATATCCATATAGTTATCGCTCTATATATTCATGGATGTATCTGTGCTGTTAAGATCAGATTTGGATAGTGATTGTCATACCTTACTCTCATGTCCCCTTCAAATTTGCAGAGGATCCAAGTTTGCAGTGGAGATAATTTCACTGAGTTCACTTCACTTCAGATCGGTCATTCACTCGGCTGCCCTCGGCAGCTTGGTGAATAGACCCCTATGTATAAAATATTTTGGATCCCTCTGTTTAAATGGATTCTCATTTGCTAAAATATGCTAAAATATTTAAAAAGGGGTATAATCTTGTACAGGAGAGCCCTCAAACAACTGTTTATGGAGTGTTGTTAGTCAGGGGGTTACATATCATTTATATTGCATTTGTGTACCCCAGAAGTAAAGAGCTTATGCTATACCTTTTTCTCAAAGGACAAAATACGATCAAACAACCAACTGCTATTCTTTGCATTGACAATTTTTTGTCTTTTGCCTTTGTTGCTGTTTTCCTTCACAGCATACAGAATGCAGTGCAGAATAAATATATCTGCAGCACTCACTGATTTTAACACTCTGCAGCTACTGCTTGTGAATCACATCCCTCTGGGGCACTCAGAAAGTCCGATAGAAGTGACATTTGAGGACCAATCAGCTGTTCCAGGCAGATGAGGTTATGCAGATCGGTTCTCCTGCACATGCGCAGTGAGCCGATCTGCCCTGGAACAGCTGACAAAGCATTTGAATGCTTGACCTAATAGGTAGTCACACATTCCACCGCTGAAAAACTGGGTTTACGTTGGCAATAGTTCCGCCACTGATGTGGATAAACACCACATTTCTTACCTTAAAGGAAGTCCAAATTCTGACTTAAAAAACCTTTAACAAATACACAACATTGCATCACACACTTTGAGAATTTTGTACCATACTCCGCTTACATTAAAGGCATCTTTATCTGTTTGCCCTTTGGAGCTATTATTTTAACGAGAGTAATATTGTGCATGGCAGTTTTCTTGCCAATGCCTTCTAACTTAGCTGGCCTGTCTAAGATATCTGTTTTAATTGGTTCCTCTGCTCTTTGCATTTATGCTCCTCTTGACAGGGATACCTAAAAATGTATGTACCATCCTTCCGTTTTGACAGCATACAAAGATTTTTGTCTCTTATGGCTAATTTGGAAGAAGTTATCTATGCACTGTCATCCTAGGCACTACCAGTACTTTCCATGATGAGCATCAAATCATTTGTGGAAGCTAAACATTGATTTATATCTCTGTGTACGCTATCTTTTTAAAATCATTATCCCTGGACACTTTTCAATGTGTCATTAGCTAGATGTTTGATATATAGGTGGAAGACTGGAATTATATTTATAACATTTAAAAATACAAATATTTAAAAACAAAATCTGCACTGCCTTGCAAAGAATACATCTTTATACAGCATATAACTGAATCCTGTTATACACCAATTTGATGCTCCATTCTCACTTTGTGTTGGTAAATATTAACTTTCCGTATTCTTTTATTCTGATAAAAATAAGACTAATAATTATGATGCATGTTTTATTTGGAAATATGTATTGCAGTCAATAGGGTTAAAAGTACAATATGATAATAGGATGAGTATGCTTTTTTAAAGGTATGGGAAAATGTTGAGCCAGCTTAAGTGGGGGGTTCCACTTCCAGCTTATAAGGTGGAAACCCTTCTAATGCCCATGTTGTAATGACCAGTGTGGGTCCCACCCTTTTCCCCCCAATTTTACAGCTGTTTGGACCGGAACCCTTCAGGTTGACTGATGTTGGGCCCCATTCAACTTGCAAACCTACAGCCACTAGAGGGGGGACAACAATCTATACATAGAGTACAACCATGAAATTGTGGGACAACAAGCATGAAAAAATTTGAAAGTTGCTTCAAAAATTACTTTCAGGTAAATATAACAATGAAAATGCGAAACACATAACAATTATTATTACTATGTAGGTTTTCTATAGCATCAACAGTTTGTGCAGCATTTTACAAAATAGTAATTATTCAAAATACACTTTAACCCCCCCTTTATAAATCTGTTACAATGTCACATATTATACAATATATCGCTTTGCTGTGAAGCCTTAGTTAAGTAAAGGAGTAAGTTGCGTAAAAATACATTTTATAATGGGACACATGACATGACTGCATACATAACCTACACCACGTCCTAAATACACACTTGTCCACTCACAATCTTTGCAAGCTGACTCTGCAAAAATAACGGTCATTTTTTTCTGCTGCACTTCCATGATTTCTACAACAAACATTTGACGTGAGCTTTTTTTCAAAATAATGGGAAGCCCGCAGGTGTGATCTTTGCCTTGGGTCAAATAGGTGACCCCTGAAAGGTTAATGGAACAGATATTCTATCTGTACTTTTACACCAGAACCTTTCCCTTTTATTCGACAAAGCATACAAATACCAAAAGGTTAATATTGGTCCGTTTAATTTGTATCTATGATCTGTGTGAGCAGTAGGTTTGAATGTAATGAGACGTTTATATACATTAATGCAATGTATTAAAATACACCATTTTTACAATAGCTGTGGAAAAAACATAGCCCAGTTACAGCACTAGATGGTAGCAAAGGACTGCTGAGGGTGTTCATTGAATTCTCTTTTTTTATGTTGTGTAATTACAGGCTTTCCTTAGGCACACATTTTTCTTTATGATTGATAGAATAAATGCCTCATTGATACAAAGCACAAACCTCTTGTCTTTAAAATATCTGATGTGACTGAACAGAAAAAAACAAACCCGCAAGCTAAAAATATAAAGGTATGACATGAGGATTATAATTTATATAAATGACTCTATTGGAGACAGAAGTTACTGCATACATGTGTCAGACAAGTCAACCATTGAAATCATAATGCCATGTTGCATGCAAAATAAGCCATGTACACCTTTTTAGTGTTTCTTTATTTTGTTACGGTTTACTAAGCTCTCTAGCCAACTTGCACATTGACATATTTCCATATTCCTCTATATATGATACTTGTACACCCATATGCATTTATACTCCTAAAAAATGATGTGATGTAAAAAGAAAGACATGCAAAGTGCAGTAGTCCATTTAGATGAGATTGTTTCTAATTTGTTGCTGTAAATTATCATACAATGAATCTTTGGCTCATCATTGTTCCACTGTAAACAAAAAAAAAGGGAGGAGGGGGCATGCGGGAGGGGGAGTAGCTTGATTAGTTGTGCCTGTGTAATAGCACACACGAGGGTGACTACATAGCACTCTGCTTGAGAACAGAGTCACTCTAAAACAGGAAGTCAGAACCAGTGCTCAGGGGATCAGCTGATTCTGCAGGAAACTAGAACTTTTAAACATCAAGAAGCAGCATCCATTGTAAGTGATTTCATCAGCATTTGGAATAGCTTAAAATACTTTTGACTTTAATATCACTTTAAGTAATTACAAATATATGTAACAATATAATACGAAAATATAATAAGAAACTTAGCTGCAGATAAGAGGTAGGCGCGTTTTCTTCAATTGAGTCCCGCCTGTTTCCAATGACTTGGCAGATGATCAACCAGATGCGTGCCTGTAGCAGCTCTGATGAGAAACTACCTTGTTCCAGCTTTGGTCACATTATTAACAGGAACAATTGGAATATTGACCAATAATAGCCCTTAGAAATAGTATTATATTTTAAGGATGGGACCACTATATGAGAATATACATTCCTGCAGTGTTTGGTCATTTTGTGTAAGAAAAAACACACCCCTCTACAGCCCCTCAATCAGGCTTGGCGAACACATTCTTACGGGACACTTACTTTTTCTTTTCTTGGCTCACTAATAAATATTAACAATTTCCCCATCACAGTTACAGTTTACATCTGCGTAAGGCAGAAAGTTTCAAAGCATAAAAAAACAGTAGCTGTAATCCTTGTCTGTTTACCATTAAATTTAAATTGATTTATCTAATAAACAAAGGCATTTCACTAAGCATAGTGAGCTTTCAGAAGCTTAGTAAATAAAACAAAACTATGGGGTCTATTCATGCGAAGCAAGCCGATGTACAGCTGATTTCAGCCGATATAGGCTGAAATCAGCCGTACAAGCCTGAAGTGAATAGCCGAACAGTGTTCGGCTCACTTCACTTGGGGTCGGTTGTTCACTCGGCTGCCCTCGGCAGCTTAGTGAATAGACCCCTATGTTTACTTTGAATGCCTAGTCATCTGCAAGTGCAAATTAAAAAAAAAATGGACCTTTGCTTGCACATATTTGATAATGGAGGTGAGCAAAGCTTTACCATAATTACTAAGCTCTGTGAATATTCATTTTGCAAAGCAAACAGTCTCTGTCTAATGAACAAGAAGAATTGCCACATGTTTTGCATTGATCTTAACAGAGCAACCAATCAATAGCAGTTTCCATTATCATAATCTGCTAGTGACAAATAAAAGCAAAAAATGCAGATGTATTTGGGGGTATCAAAGTAGATTGCATTATCATAGCTGCAGATGTCATAAAGCAGCCATGATATGCTGTGCAAATTAACAGAAAGTACCTGAAAACTCAGCATGAAGCTCAGGAGGAATAAAATGTACTACTTGGTAAAGGAAACGTGATGGCATCCAATAAAATTGCAGCAGTTTAAAACATACCTGTACCAAAGGGCATGTACCTGTTAAGCATGACAAAGAATTTAATGCTATAAACTACTCATGAAGGCTCTTCCTCTTTACCACTGGAAAAGGAACAGGTCAAATGTCCTACATCTGCTAAAACCACAAATGTTTGACAAAACAACATACTTTGAGCTTTTATGACCTGTCTAAGCAGTAGAAAATACAAAGATATATTGCTGAACATACAGAAATATACCATGACCGTGACTTATACTTTTGCAAAGCCAAGAACTTAAAACACACTCTCCGAAGCAGCTGACATAACATTAGGAACAAAAAAGAACTAAACACACTCTCCAAAGCAGCTGACATAACATTAGGAATAAAAAAGAATAACTTGTGGATGAGAAAATAGTTTACTTCATGCAGTCTACAGAACCAATATATTGCAAACTCTCAGAGACCTTGAAAGAAGAAATACTGAAGGGTGTCATTTTGATAACTTTCTACAAGCTACATCAAAAAAGCTGGCTTACTAAAAACAAAAAAAGAGCTACTGAACTTTTATGATTTTATGATGACTCTATAATTCACTTTCAGTTTCCAATACCTTATCAAGGGGATAGAATTGCAGTCTCAATGTGTGCAGATACATCTCCCCAAGTTATGCAGCATGCAAAAAAAGGAAGAAATGTTTAATGTGTTGGCCTGGTATGTTCAGGGATGTTGAATAAAAATAAAACAGAAGTCTATCAAAAGTATAACAGAGCTAGCCAACGGAGTATCTTTTGTCTCAACAAAATACCTGAATAACCCTCCTACAAGCTAGCTTTGAATATCTTTAATTTCAGAAACCACATTATTGCTGAATGTGGACAATTAATCAAAGAAAGTGTCCTCTGGTGCTTGTTAGAAAAACGGTGCTGCTCTTTAATTTACACCTTCCTAATTCCTCCTACTCATGTGTCTCTGATTTTTTATTGAAGGTCATTGCAGCAGGCACACTTGCTATCTGCAGAAGCACAGTACCCCACAAGACCTACAATGATTGTTTTAGAAAAGCCCCCTGGGCATCAGAGGGTGTCCTTGACTGCTGCTAGTGCTACGTGGTACAAACAACTTCCACTGAACCAGTTTCATTTGAAAGAGAAAATGTTACTGCTGAGCCCACCTCCTCTGTACACTCTAAGACAACCATTCTCAAGCAGGGTTCCATGGAACCCCAAGGTTCCTTCAAAGGTTGCTGAGTGTTCCTTGAGCTGTAGCTGACTGACCTTCCATTTGATGGTACCTGCATAATTCTGGGACCACCACTTAGCAGACCCAGCAGAACAACACCAATTATTTTTTTAGCTATCTGTAAGATTGGCTTTTTGACCACCCCTGTAAAAGGGTACTCTTTCCACTGACTCGCAAATAACTGTTTTTAGCAGAGGTTGCCCCAGACCTGAAAATGATTTCAAGAGCTCCTCTGGGTTAAAATGTTGCGAAAGATTGCTCTAAGAACTACAGGTGTCAGTTGTGTTTCTCTCTATGTGTGAATACCATGTTGTTTCTCAGCAGACTTATACATGAGCAGTAAGGAGTATATAATTCTGTTTGTACACGGACAGATTAGATACTCTGAAGACATCTAAATACATGTACACATGTAACAAGTAACGTAGCATGACCCCACAGCATTTTTTTTTAACACTGTCCCTCCAAGAAAAAAACAAAACAAACAAAAAATAAGCGGCATAAGGTCCATCTCAAAATTCATACCAGACCCATATCCAGCCATGCAGCCTATTGGCCAGCAAAAGGGGAAGGCACAAGCATGCACCACCAACCCATATCAAGCCACATAACCCTCAACAATAGGTAGGTACCTTGCCGGGGGAGGGGGGACTCTGTGAGGAAGGGGGAACTTATCCCAATCTGGAAGTCTCCTTTAGAAAAGGGGGCCCTCAGATACCCAGCCCCCACCCCTCACGTGAATGGATATGGACATAGTACCCCCTGTTACTCATTCAAATGAAATGATAAATAAAAATAACCATATAAAAAAGTATTTTATTAACAACCCAAAAAATAATATCCCACAATGAAAATCAAACATTGGTTACGTTATTCAGGGATGTAGATCCAGCAGCAATCACAATGAGCAATGTCCAATAACCCGCTGACACAACTATTCTGTCCTGCCGCTACTCCTGTCACAAATGACAATTTCCCAATTGTGCTGAAATTTAACACAGCCCTGAGAATTGTGGGTGACCATATTTGGTCAATGACATTCCCTGGCATCCCCATTGGCTTGTTTATGATTTGAAACAAGCCAATGGGAACCTGTTATTTAGAGGCAGTAGTGATACTGCCGATATATTTATGACTTCTGGCTGCATCAGCAAGAGGTTCAGGAGGGTGAACTAGCCAAATGTACCATCATGGTACTATTGCATACATCTGTCACAGATTATCTCATACACCGATCCTATACAGGCAACATCCACAGCACCCATTCGGTGATACTTGACTTCTTTCAACTTACACCTTTACACCTTTATTAGGTTTTCTATTACAGATTATTGAACCTTTTTTATTTTATATGCTTGTATTTGCATAACATATTGGTATGTACACCTTGATCCTTTTTTATTCCTGACATGTAATCTATTCTACTTGTTTTATTTCATTCCCATATTACAACTTTACTCTTTAAAATAACAAAAGTGCTGTCAGATTATTTTCTTGGATTCAAATACTACCAGACAAACCCAACTATAAATGTGGATGGCAATAGTTGTTATACACTGAAAATGTGCACTTTTAAATAACATAATTTGTTTTCTTATGCTGGACGTACAGTGTACGTCTCCCGTCACGAAGGGGTTAAAACTGCTTTGTCAGTGACAGATCTGGTTATTATCTTGACAGCTAAGGTAGTGGTCTATGTTTCTGCTGACTGTGCTACTGTGTGAATAAATTGTTTAACGGCTGTTACACTCTTCATTCATAGCTAAATTGTAACAATATTGCTACAATTTAATTAAGAATGTCACCGCAACACACTGAACATAGAGCAGGTGTGTTGTGGCAGCATGCGGTAACACCCCCATGTTTTACTGCATCTTGCCACAATGCACCAGGATGAATGGGCCCTTAATGTTCATACACATCACTTGCATTGGGCTGTGTTGGTCTATGTTATTCAAACTTCATAGAATCCCATCGCACTTCTGACTGGATACAACCCAAAACATCGGGTGGATGCTGTAATGACGGTGGGTGCCACCGTAAATCAAGTACAAATTAAAACAATAGTCACCAGCACACCAAAGCAAATTCTGTCAACTCATCTTTATTGATAAAAGAAAGGTATGTCACAATGTGTAGCGACATTTCGGAACCATTTCACAATGTGTAACAATGTTTCTGAACCATTTCACAATGTGTAGTGACATTTTGGAAAACTCTGTGTGCCTGGAGAAGGGACCGAAATAGTTCCAAAACGTCACTACACCTTGTGATATACCTTTCTTTTGTCAAAAAGAAGAATAGGCAGAATTCGCTTTGGTGTGCTGGTGACTATTTTTTCAATTTGGTCAACACAGCCCCAATGCAAGGACAAGACAAAGTGCCTTGATTTCAACTATGTTTGTTTGCCTTCCTGCGCACTGATGTAAAATACAACATGTTGCATTTAATCGCAGCAGATTGCTGCATTGCACATTAGGAGAGAGAAGAATTCTGGCTTTTTCTGTGAAAGAATAAATGCATATAACCACAATGCTATAAAAACAGTGGCATGGATCCAGCCTGAGTCTATTCACATTTTCTTGTTTAATGCAGCAAAACGCATGCATTTTGCTGCATTAAAAACTGTATTTCAAGTTGAAATCTCATTGTTTCCTCTGTGGCTGGTTCACACCTATGCACTGCAGTTTAGCATGTTCTAAAATGGGTCCATTCACACCTAAACATGTGTGTTACCACAGGTGCTGCAACACACATGAAAAAGTCTTAGATAAAGCTAACTTGTGACATGTTTTTTCACACATACAAACTTATTTTTTATACTTGACTAATGCATTTTACCATTCAATACATTGGTGTTATTTGTATTGTCCAGCCAGTCCTGAGATTTGCACAGCAATGCTAAACTCATCACACAGATTATAATCTCACTATATCATCTCCTTTAGACCTATGAAAAACTATGCAATGCAAGAGCCTGTCTCACTGGATACATACTGTATTTATTGTATAGTTTAAGCTAGGGATGCACGGATACTGATACTAGTAACGGTATCGGTACCGATACCGAGTATTTGGGCGAGTACTCGTAATCGGCCACATGCTCCCGATGCATATCCTGATACCGTATCTTACGGTATTAGGAAACCGAGCAGCATGTAATGACTCGCTGCCCAGCTTCCTGATTGGTCACCTGGTGACAAGGGAGCATGGAGATGGCTTCCCAAGCAATCAGGAAGCTTGGCGCCGTGTAACGACTCACCGCTCGGCTTCCTGACTGGTCGGGTCCCTTATCACTTATCAAAATATCGGTACTCATACTCGATACCGAAATACTGGTATCGGTGCATCCCTAGTTTAAGCAAGTCCTCATATTACATAGTTTTGGTAAAGCTAAAGGAGATTGTAAAGTGCTTGAGAAACTCTAGATAGCATAGCTAGCCTGACTAACAACTAGGTCACCTACCTACCTTCTGGACTAGACAAAGAAGGAGCAGCAACAGACTGAAAATCTCTTAACTCTGCCCATTTTACTCTCTCTTCCTGTCATCATGATCCTTGTCAGCACATGTGCATTCAGCAGTTTCTTATTGGCTTCTAGTACTGGGCCTTCATTAACCCTTTTTCTGCCAGCACTGTATGCCCCTGTAAACAGACTCCCGGCAGCTATAGCTATAGACCAGAAGTCTGTTTACCCGTGTAAAGCCAGCTTTGCACTGGAAGCTATTCTGGTGGCGATTCTGGTGGCTACAAATAACATAAGTGTATTTTTTACTGACATTTTGGGCTTGATAAAGAGTGGCGCTTATATTGTGTGATATTTGCAACTGCCACCATTTTATTCTACAAAGTCTCTGCTCTCTGCTGCTCTATTTAATTCTGGGGGGGGTTTAGTAGTTGGCAGGCATAAAATGTGGATTATAACATGTGCAGAAAATGCTCTGGCAGCAGAAGGCTTACAGGCTAAGTTTGTGTTTTATACCATGTTTAATGATACACCCATATTCAGTGTGTAGCATGAAACTTGGTCCCATCGAGACCTGACACCCCCATCCCGCCACCCCCACTTACCTGAATCGAGGAGTTCTCGCCCATGCTGGCTGCTCTGCCCACACAGCCATATCATCTATTCACAGATCCTTTGACACTGATCATGAATGCAATGCTTTACTGGCTCCAATGCTAAAAAAAAAAAAATTAAATGCACTTTTTATGAAAATGTGTGCATTCATTATTTTATTTTAAAAAAGGTGGAATTTATTCTGAATTCTATATTTATTATTATTATTTGTTCTGAATATTCATTCTGAATTCTGCTACTATTAAACAAGGGATTACAAGAGTCTTGTACCACAACATATTTAGGTTCATACCCTAGCTGTATTTAAAAATACTTGCAATGCATAAATGCATACATTGGTGTTTTGTTTGTTTTTTTAATCTTTGCCTGGAGTTCAGCTTTAACTGGGCGAAAAGGTTGTTGAAATTGTGTACTTTTAATTAGCTATGAAACTTCCTCTTAGGTCACAGCTTGCTGCAATCCCATCATGGCTTGTTAAATACAATACGTTATAAAATTAGGCAATGTTTCCATACTGAACAATTATTTTACAGGCTATTATAAATCAATATCAAATTGGAAATGTCCCAATACTGAGAATTGCAAACAAGAATAGTAACATTTTCAATACAGTTGAATTAATGAAAAATATTTTATTGCTATCAAGTATGCCATGATGCTACATTTTATACCGAACTCTTTATAAATGAAAGACTTTTGCAATCTTGCAATTTAAGTTACAGTAAGCATGGGTGAGATTATCTGCTATAAATGCATAAAGACAGATGCTGCATCATTATTTTCAACAAGAAAAACCCATTAAGAGTATAAATCCCTGTGGGATAAGTTTACTACTAAAGAAAACAATACCTGCTCATAGGGAATTAAATGTAATGTTCTGCATTCATTTTACATAATTTATAGATCGCCATATGGCATTTTATTATCTAATTTATATGGACTTCAGGATCTGTGTTTTATAATATCATGGTAAAGAATATTGAACTTCTATTCTTCATTTTAGTTTGTCACAGCAGTATGCTGACATTTTTGAATTTAGATATAGCACCTAAATGACCCCAAGACTTAAAGCAGAACTCCAGTACAAAAAAATAAAAATAACAGCCAAGCAGATTTTGCTGCAATACTCACCTACAATCTGGAGCACTTCTTTTCCCCCACAAGATGTCCTCAGTCTCCCAGGTTGAATGACAACCATCACTTTCACTGAACCAAAACTGTCATTGCCCCAGGCAGTGACTTAGCAGTGAAGGAGAAGTAGTACAGTGATAAACTCATCTGTCAATCACTCTGCTTTCTCCTACTATTAGCATGTCCCTTGTTAGCACATAAACCAATTGGCTGCTGTGTGTTCCCCTCCCACTTCCAGCTCTGCTTAACAGATACCGCAAAAGGCTGATAGCAAGTCAATTTCAGAACCTGTGTCAACAGGGTTTGGGCTTGTGTCGATGGCATTTGTTCGACATCAGTTAGAGACACTTTTGAGATATTTCAGAATTTAATTTGACCTGCAGTTGACCAACTTTATACCTGCATTTGACCTGCTTCAAGCAGATTTCGCATCCCCAGAGATTTTAACATAAATGCAAAACCCTTTTGAAGTGAACAAAAGCCCATCGACACAGATCCTTCCACTGCTTGCATTTGCAAAAGTACTTTTACAGAAAGCAAAAAATACATTTACAGGAGTTTTAACCTTTCCATTAACTGTGCATAACTAAAACAATGTTTTAGTTGCATATACACTTCAGGCAAATATGCCATTCCACCAGACTGGGGCAAGACATTCGCTTTCTCTAGGTCAATCCTTTCTCATTCTACCACCCATGGATCATGTACCCCATTTTATTTCCAAGTGGGAGCACAAACCTTTTTGGATGACCAGGGGAACTATATTATCTATTTTGCCCACAGGGCCTCGATTGTGGATCAGGGTACAAACTATTCTCTGAGTGGGATCTAGTTCCAAAGAAACTGCACACCATGTTCCCCAACATTTTGTCCTTGTGTTAGCGAATCAATCAGACAGAGTGTTCCCTATTGCATACATTTTGAGAATACCTGGTTTTACGTCCCTTTTGGGATAGAATAAGTGATTTTATTTTCAAACTCACAGATCCTGCTAAATATTTGCTACATCTTTAAGATGTCCCTGGATTGTGTTATTGGAGATTTCTTCTTACCCACCTCTCTAATGTGGCTAAAACTTGCATACTGTTTCTCTCGAAACAGTCTATCCCCCCACAATTACAATGTAGCTGCACAAAGTTGATATCAAGACCATGAAAGATCTATATATACCCCTTCAAGACGGGGGGGGGGGGGTACATTTTTTTTACATGGCTCTACAGGCACAAATTTACTTTTACTACTGAATATAAGGATCCTCTGTCACCTAGTCTTCCCTTGCTCTTTACTGTTTTGCTTTAGTGGATTGGTGCACCAGTGGTGCAGAGTTGCTTCTCCCTGTTGTTCCCTCCTGTGCTCTGTACTTTCTCTTCTCCTATTTTTGCTCCATTTTCTTCTTCTTCTACATTCTTGTAAAGCCTCCCAGGATCTCTCTGTTAGCATGTGAGGCGGATTATTTGTTGATTTCTCTTTTCCATTTTATTTTTTATAAATACAATTTGCAAAATTAATTAAAATTAAAGCACTCTACTAAAGGTAGAGTAAAGGAAGTATAGGGCATACTTAGCAATGCTGCAGACTGGAGTGACATAGGGTCTGAACCAACTTCCACCGTTGGATCTTGGGTTACATTGACTGGCTGTGGGAAAAAGATGCATTCTAAACGTGGAATGTACCCATATCATAATTGTGAAAAATGTCACCAGCACACCGTAGATCCTTATAGAATCACCAAATGCTCATTTGACCCCTGCGAGGTCCCGGATGTGCTTGTTTCCTTTCTGACAACTTGTTCAATAAAATGAGCATTTGGTGATTCTATAAGGATCTTCGGTGTGATGGTGACATTTTTCATAATTATCCTATGTAGACAGTGGTACCATCCGCAGTCATTACAGGCACCCTCCTCATCATATGGCATTTCCGGTAAGGAGTGCGACAAGAATGTTTCTGTTATCATGTGCCCATATTAGGTATATAGCATGATTCAGTATAATGCCGGATACACTTGAAGAAAGGGTGATTTTACCCTATAACACCGTGAGGGGAATTTATCAAACCTGGAGCAGACAAAAACTGAGCAGCTGTGCATGGCAACCAATCAGCTTCTCTTTTTCACTTTCAAATCTTAACTGAACAAACTAAAGAGAGAAGCTGATTGGTTGTCATACACAGCAGCTCCAGTTTTGATAAATTCCCCTGTGTGTCCTCACCTCACTTTTGTACCTGGGTATCGCCATACTTGGGTATTGGATTTCAACTTATACCAGTAACAGTTCCTATATTTTGCATATAAACATATATACAGTATATTGTTTCTTCGTGTTTGGTTTATATTACTTGAGGTTTTTTTTTATAAATTCAAGCAGTTTGTGATTTATACAGTTCAGTTGCAGCTAAGCTGACAGCCTACAAGCAGGCTTGTGTGTTTGCTGATCTGTGTTTAAGTGCTTTGTGGGTTCACACTGCATTGGCATTACTTCCCCATGGCTAACCTACACATTTTGTGCAGAGTAATTCAGCCCTCTCACTTACTCATTGCCAAAGGGTGTGGAAAAGAAATGGCAGTGGGGTGTAGAATCCACATCATTTATTATTCTTAAAGTAGAAATCCAGCTAAAATAATATATTTTAGTTTTAAATAGAATGGGAAGGAGTGTATCCCCATTGGGGAGATTTACTTTTACTTTGAGCTGTGTCACCAAGACAGGAAGTAAGGAAGAATTTTCTACTGTGAGAACAAAGATAACAGTAAAAAATCTTAAATGAGTGGGGAGGATATACATTTTTGTCAAACTAGACTGTTGAGAAGATTTCCCTACTACCTGTAGTGTCATTGGATCAGGAAGTTGTGCCAGGAGTAAATAAGGGGCCGTGTCTTCTTTCTGAATCTGTGTAACCAGATATCCTACTTTTCAGGCCTATTCACAACACAAGCTTTTTGCAGCATAGTAGTAAGTTAGCCTAGTGATTGGTTGGTTGTGTTGGTTCATACTCATTGGGGTCTATTCACGAAGCAGCCGAAGGATCTAGCCATAGCTTCGGCTGATCCTTCGGCTAGCTTCGGCCCCAGGACCCCTTCTGTTCAGT
Organism: Nanorana parkeri; assembly: GCF_000935625.1. Lineage (NCBI taxonomy): Eukaryota > Metazoa > Chordata > Amphibia > Anura > Dicroglossidae > Nanorana > Nanorana parkeri. Next base: position 211,260 of record NW_017306350.1, on the reverse strand, counting down.
AGAACCGAGGGGCTGCTGTACGGGCTATTTACTATATATATGCAGAGAGATCAGCGTCCCTGGTTACCAGCTAACCAGTGACACTGATCTCCAGACAGAAAACTCTCCAGGGCGCTCCGGAATTCTCAAGCTCCCGGCAGCCCAGTAGAGAAACACTTTTTCCAAAAAAGGTTTTGAACAGCCGAGCCGAATGCCGCTCAGCGGCATTCGGCTATTTACTCAAAGCTGTTCGGCATCTATAAAAATAGACCGAACAGCAGCGAGTAGTGTGCTGGAGGTTCGGCTTAGCCGATCCAGATGTTGGATCGGCTGAGTCGAACTCCTTCTGCACTTCACGTGAAGCCACCCGATGTACGGCTGATTTCAGCCGATATACGGCTGAAATCAGCCGTACCAGCCTGAAGTGAATAGCCAAACAGCGTTCGGCTCACTTCGCTTCAGGTCGGTCATTCACTCGGCTGCCTACGGCAAGTCTGCTGCCGTGCCAACTATGTAGTGTGAAATTCTTAAAACCAGCGCGGTGCATTGTTTTAAGAATGTTTTATATTTACTTGATTAAACAGGAATAAAAATACTTCCAAAACAATTACATTTTAGCCCTGAAAATAATAACTGGATAAAACAATTATATGCAAAGCACATCCGCATTCGTGTTCAACAAGTTTTTACTTAAATGCTAGAGAGCAGTAGTAACAGCTTTGTCTAGTATCATTCTGAATTGAAGAGCTATAATGCACTAACAGTATAATAATGGGTAGAATGAATGCTAAACATATCAATTGTACTGTGAATAATGCAAAACTCAGATGATTTACTAAAGGAACTGGTGATGCAACAATTTCACATGAATGATTCACACACATTCTTCTGTGGTTCTCTTATCATTAAGTGTTTTACAAACTTGGCACTGTTTTCTTAACAGAAACACTATTTTGATCATTTTGTTTCATCCTTTATTATTAACTTTTCATCATTCTGTCTTTTTATCTTTTGCATCTCAGTTGTTCCATACAACTTCATACATCCAGGGCATATAGTGCATTGAGCCCTCGCCATCCATTCCTTCAACTCTATCCACTGGCCTTCCCTCCAGTTGGGTATTTGTTGCTAGACTTTGCCAAGAAGAACCTCATATTTCATTTCCACACAACAGACAGATCTTTATCGGAAACTTTGGGGCATTTTGTAAAGCACCATCCCACTTCCACCATCTATCCTACAACCTCCCAAAGTGGCCAAAAAGGCTAGACATATGGTGCGATAGAGATTATCCTATGGAAGAGAACCCTTTAGTTCTGAGGACACTGGAGTTACCCCACTGACACTGCTACTATGGATGCACAGATATCAGTTCAGATACCAGTACTTGGCATTTGCACGAGAACTACCAGGATCGCAGCTGTTGCAGCTGCCAGTGGGCCCTAGCGCTCCACCACTGTCCTGAAATCATTAGTCTGTATTGTATATTTATAACAAAACAGGGATGCACAAATCCCAGGAGCCCCATAGCCAATGCTCCTTAAAAATGACAGCTGCCTCCTAACTTTTGAGTTTTTAGTCTAGTCTTGGAGCTGGAAAAGTATCAGTGCTTGTACATCTACCAAGTACAGGACTTGGTATCAGTGCTACATGCTTGCATATGTGAAATTAGTTTGTCATCATGTGAATCCCCAGAAAACAACATAAACTCCATCAAAAACTATTGATTTAAGTTTGGGTAAAGGAAAATTACAGTACCTGATGTCTACGTTTATGCCAATATATACAACCATTTTTGAGGGCAAGTTGAAGGGGTAAGTCTTCTGTAGATAAGTGGCACATCACACAAATACGGTTTCCTCTATTTGCCACCTAAAACAAAAAGCAGCAGTTTATGATGTAATTCCTCTTTAAGCACTAATTGTATGTGTAGTTGTTATTTTCTTAGTGATTTTTAATACACTGCTTAATAAACAGTGAGTATTGAAACATTTCGTTATAGATAAGTGCTCAGTGATTAATTGTTATGCTGAAAGGTACTTAAGCAATCTGTGTTGTTAATTTGTGAGCCTCTATAGAGACGACTTTATATCATTGTCAATTTATTCTATCTACCAAACTCTAAATGTTCTTTAGATAAACAGTTTATTTGGCAATCATAATTATTATCAGACACTCTAGTTGTTATGGTTCACTAGTGCTTCTAGAGCAAACCTACACACTATTTACACTGTATGAATACATTGTATAGTCTGATAATGATCTATTTTCAATCATGTAAACATGGAAAAACTAATACACTTTTTTATTTACAATATTGTTGTTAAAGTGTATGTAATCTCTTACATTGAATTTTTCTTATTTGATCCCTTTGGTCTGATAATTAGACAATGGGAATTGTTTTGTTACATTTGTTCATATGCTTGTTGATCTTGAAATTTTGTGAGCTGATAACCTTCTGTACTCTCTTGCACTCCACACTTATCAGCATCATTCTTAGCTCTCTGTGTGGACTTCAAAACACCTCCTCCTAGTCCAGTCCCAGAGTGAAACACTGCTCCTTCAGAAAGTCCTGTCACTCTAATATAGGAAGTGTGTTACTGGAAGGATCAACAGATGGAAATAAAAAGAAAACAAATCATGAAAACAAAAGCCCCCGCCATAGCTAAGCATTGATAAGCCACAATACATTCAATGTTTTATTTTGTGTTCAGATGCACTTTAAGCATGTTTTAGAAACAAGTCAATGTATTTGAACCAAACTACAGCCAAAATGTGATGCAATGAGCACTAACACATTGGTAAGGTCCTCCGAAACAATGGCTGTTTACTCTAAAAATCTATGTGTAGCATAAACCAACCTCAATAGATTGGCTACTATCCTAATAACGTAAATATTTAAAATTATTGATCACATATATGGGTAGACTTAAAGGGAACCCATGAGTATAAAGTAAGGAAGTTGCCACTGCTGTAGGTTCCAGGATTGTTATAATTATTATATTTTTACTACCTAGAGAGTTACTTGCCTGGAAAATGCATGCAATTGGGAAGTTCAGACTTAGCCTACTTCTCTGTCAGAGCTTTTGTACAAATATTTTTTTTTCCCCCTCAGACATTAGATGCCCATATATCCTTATTCCCTAAGCTGGATAAAGATCATACCCTATGCTCTCATTTTAAAACTTTCCTTAAACAAGAACTATGGCCCAACCTATTTTTGCCCATAGTTCTCTTTAGGGTCACATGAGGACATATACTAATGTCCCCCTATGACCCAAAACTCAGCATATAACGGGCTATTGTCTGCTATATGCTGACAGTGCAGTTCCCCGCTGTAGCCAGGACAGATCCCAATAATATTGTCAGGATCCACCCTGCTGCCTGATTGACAGCTGGCAGCAGCCAGCTGTGCCTGCCCCCTCCCCATCCATTTCTCCAGTCAGTGCTGGAGGAATGGAGAGGGGAGGGGAGAAATCCTTGTGGGGAGCGGTGACTGACAGTCACTGCTCTCTGCAGGGAGATGATTGGGAACTGAGCGTTCGGCGGTATGTTAACGCTCAGTTCCCGATCAATAGAACTGACGTGTGACAGATTCAGTGTCACACATTGGCTCTATTTATGGGGATGAGTGTAGTTCACTCTCCCCATAATTCTCCTTTAATAGCAGTAGACCTTAAAATATACTCTAAAATGATCACTAACAACCTCCCAACCCCTTCTTCTCCAAGTTATAAATCAGAATCAGGTAGGCTTCATGCAAGGTTGTGAGGTCAGAGATAACACGATTAAGGCTCTGTTCCGATATAGCATGCTCAATCTTTCAAAACTCCTTTGTACATCCTTTTGGTCGATGCAGAAAAGGCCTTTGATATGGTTAATTGGCTATTCCTAAAACACACACCACTCCATTTAGTCCCACTATTTTAACAAACATCATAGCCCTCTCCGTCAATTAGGGTTTGTATCATGAGGGATCTCTATCTCCTAGTTTACCCCTCAGCAACAGTACCTGCCAGGGCTGGCCTGTCTCCTCTTCTTTATGTACTTACAGTGGAGCATTTGGCTTTAGTGCAAAATCCAAATATATCTGGCTTCCATGTTGGTTCTACTCATGCTCAGCCTCCTGTGACAGATCAGGGGATAGGCGGTGTGGGGGCAGTGACAGCTGTCAGCTGTTACAGGATGCTGGGCCAGCTGTGTGGGGGAGGAGTCAGCTGTCAGAGGAGATCGAGCTCTCCTCCCTGCACCGCTCGCCCAGCCTCCTGTGACAGCTGATCCGTGATCGCTGAGTGTTTGTAAATAATTGAGGACACAGTATGTTTACTGTGTACCCAATTATAAATCACTTTCTGTTCATTTATGATTTTGGACATGGTAAACATACTATCTCCACAAGTTATGAATGAACAGGAAAACTCAGTATAGAGACTTCCAGTTCATTTATAACAGGGGCTGCAGAAAAAGAGATTATGTCTGTTAGTGGTATTATAACAAAGAGGAAGCAACTGGGAAGAACAGCAACTCAGCCACCAAGTGGTAGGCCACGTAAAATGACAGAGCGTGGTCAGCGCATGCTGAAGCGCACAGTGCGCAGAAGTCGCCGACTATCTGCAGAGACAGTAGCTACAGACCTCCAAACTTCATGTGGCCTTCAGATTGGCACAACAACACTGCGCAGAGAGCTTCATAGAATGGGTTTCCATGGCCGAGCAGCTGCATCCAAGCCTTACATCACCAAGTGCAATGCAAAGTGTCAGATGCAGTGGTGTAAGCACGCCGCCACTGGACTCTACAGAGATGGACGATGGACGTGTCTGGGTTTGGGGGTTGCCAGGTGAACGAAACTTGCCTGACTGCATTGTGCCAAGTGTAAAGTTTGGTGGGGGGGGGGATTATGGTGTGGGGTTGTTTTTTAGTGGTTGGGCTTGGCCCCTTAGTTACAATGAAGGGAACTCTTAAGGCATCAGCATACCAAGACATTTTGGACAATTTCATGCTCCCAAATTTGTGGGAACAGTTTGGGGATGGCCCCTTCCTGTTGCAAATCAAGTGCACAAATCAAGGTCCATAAAGACATGGATGAGCGAGTTTGGGGTGGAGGAACTTGACTGTCCTGACCTTTCTTAGGCACCATGTACAAATTTCTAAAGTATGTTACAAACGTTTGTTGAATTGTTTTGTATTGGAAAAATGTAATCAAATAATATTGAACGATAACTCATGAAACGCTGCACTGCCTTCCTTGAAAACCAGGTACACCCACTGCATTAAAACACTGTTCAGCTTTTTTGAATTACATGCACTTTTGAGCCAAAATCCTAAAGGCACCAGAAATACTTCCAACAGCATAAACAAACTGTCAACAATTGTTTAATTCTGACTTCCCAATTAACAAGCTTCTGCTGCTTTAAATGGCTGGTTCCACCAGTGGAAATCACTAAATGGTTACAGAATGTATTCATACACAGGGTGTTCCATCCTTCCATTCAGTACAAAAGCTAATCTGCTTATGCATGCAAGAAATAACACAGTACAGACACACCTCCTACCTTCAGCCTACCAGATGCCTAAATGGAAGCAGAAATGATAATTGCACCTAGCAGATGGAATCGTTGGACATTATCCCAGAAGCATAACACATTCTCTTCAATGAAATAGGACAGCAAGTGTGATAAGTAAACAAAACAATTATTTAAAAGGAAAAAAAGTTGACCTTCAACTGAGAGACACTGTTCCTAATAAAAGTAATCTTAGCTATTAAACCTTGTGCAGGGACATAAATGATTGTACAATGTTATAATAGCCTGTTACTGATACCATTACTGAGAGGAGGATGAGTTATCATTACATTAACATTCCGCACACGCCCTTGCTTCTTGTTCCTACCTATCATTGTAATCATTCCTCTGACAAGGATGGTAATGAAAAAGGAGAACATGAAGGCAATAATCTCTTTTAATGATCAAAATAAAATAAAAAATGTTTTTCCTTTGAATTAATTTTTGGAGTACTGACCTTGTAGCTCTGAAATCAAAAGGAAATTGCCAACTAATGAGTCAACAGGCAGCCAAGGTATGCTGAGTTGAAATTTAGATTTTTCTTTTTGTGTTTGCATTTTTTTTTTCATGTTCTGTTTTTAGATGATGGCCAGATGGCTAGATCCATCTGGGAAAGGCTTTGTCAGACTTAATTTATTTGTTTTACATCCAGTTTAATTTCCATAAAAGTGTGCCATAGTACATGAATCCCTCTCCATTAAAATTGATTTTGAAAAATTGGGTGGTAATCTGCCGGAAAAGCAGGTGTTCTAAAAGTAAAAATAATATAACATAAAGAAAAATAATATAGCACAAAGTAAGAAAGCTATAATTAATAACTTATAAAACACTTTGTAAAGTCAAGGAAAATTCAGCTACATAACATGCTCTGCCCCACACTTTTGTGAAGTAATAGGACATTTAGGTTACAGATGAGCATCATATGTAATGCGAGCCTTGTCTCTGCAAACAACTGAGCATGATGGTACTACCGTAGTTGGTACTACTGTACACTATCATGTCTGATAATTTATGTCATGAACTGGAGTGGACCCTCCACATGGCCATAAGCATATTGGTTAATCAAGCTGGAATTTACTCTGGATTGGGATGACAGAATGCTCTTCACAAATGTTTGAGTTACTGATGGGCAAACTGATCGTTTCCATGAGTTTGCTGGACCCCTTCTTTGATTCCACATTGAAGAGCCTGAACTCCTAAGTACTGTTACATTTTGCAATTAGACATGTGCACAACAACAAAAAATTATTTTCAGTAGAGGGATAAAGAACAAAGGAAAAAGAGCGAAAGAGCGGGGGGCGGGGGGGATTGGCAAAGATTCAGAGAGGGTACAGGGCAAAAGGAGATTAATTAGACTAATTAGACTAATTTTTATGTTGTTTCGGATTCGGAGGCAATGAGCCTCTGGGGTTGATTTACTAACCTTATAAACACACCACGAACATGTATACACCTCTGTAGTGTGTTCCCTCCCAGCATGATCTATGGGTGGAATCTAAACACCTTTGTAGTGTGTATACACCCAGCAGGTGTGTTGTGCAAAGCCCTGCATGAATTGCAAGGTGATGTTGTGTAAATTAGCTCTATGTTGTGTTGCTTGCGTTGATGAATGCAGGAATGTAAATGCATGAGCTAACCATTTTTGTCTAAACTGTGAAGCAGCATTATATATGCATCATGTGCATGATTTTTCCATATATGGCATTAGTGGAAATATGCTTTTAGAGACTTTTTGGTTGATAAATACGTTTTGCTGTGTGAAAATCACACGCACCTGGTGCGTGCGTGTGTTTAGGTTAGTAAATCACCCCCTCTGAATCTGAAACTTCACACTGAAACCGCAGAACGAGCGGTGGCCATATCGGCCGCCAGCGCGTTCTGTGCATGCAAGCCACCATTTTGGAGTAGATCTTAATAAACACCAAGATGGTCGCGCCAACATGTTCGAGTGCCGCCATCATGGTGTATACCAAGATCTACTCCAAAATGGTGGTGCCCATGTGCAGAACACGCTGGTGGCCGATATGGCCACCACTCATTCAGCGTGTGATGTCACCGTCATGTGATGTCATACACTCCGCCTCCAAGATGGTGGCGGGCATTCGCTGAACACGTTGGTGGCCAATATGGTTGCCGCCGTGTTCTGAAAAGGAATTTATGTATGCCCGAATATCGTTTTAGTATATTCAGGCATATATTGAATTTGTTATTTCGGATTTAGACGACCCAGCGAAACAACTGATTTTCGTTGATTTGCAGGTTCGTCCGAATCCAAATGCACCTGTCTAGTTTTTATAGTTATTCATTTGCAAGGAAGTTGGCATTACTAAAAAGATATCGGGCATACATGAATTCGTTTTCAGAACACGCCGGTGGCCATATTGGCCACCGGCGTGTTCTGCGCATGCCGCCGCCATCTTGGAGGCAGAGCGTATGACATCACATGACGGTGACGTCATACGCTTATCGAGCGGCAGCCATATCGTTCGCCAGCGTGTTCTGCGTATCCGCACCGACATTTTGGAGTAAATCTAGGTCTACACCAAGATGGTGGTACTCGAACATGCGGGTGCCGCCATCTTGGTGTATACCAAGATCTACTTCAAAATGGCCACCGCTCACTGTGCACTTTCGGATTCGGAGGCTCGTTGCCTCCGAATCCGACACAGCATAAAAATTTGTTTCCTTTGACGAAACGAATTAAAACGTTTGCCGTTGTTTCTTCTGAAAATAAAAATGTTTGTTTTGAACATGTCTAATAAAAACCTGTAATTCACATTTTAATGCAGAACTGTGAGTATTGTCATTTGGTGATGAGGGAGCATGAGCCAGCTTCCTGGCCAATCAGGAAGCTGGGCAACGTGTAATGACTCGCTACCTGGCTTCCTGATTAGGGTTGGGCTTGATGTTCGAGACGAACGTGAGTTCGATTCAAACATCGGCAGTTCGTGTCTTAGGCGAATACACAAACTGCCAGGGTGTTCGGGGGGCTATTCTCCCGCCGAGCACCCCGCACAGGGCACTGTGCCTTGTGAGCCCTGATTGGCTAAAGCCTTGCAGCTGAACACAGGTCAGCTGCAAGACTATGCCCAATCAGGGCACAGACAACTGTGAGAGCCATTATTGGGCAAAGTCATGATGACATGGCTCACCTGTTACAACTGTAGCTGTCACTGCTAGCTCTGTACAAATGTTCATATGTTACCGGCATCTGTCAAAATGCCATTCTGTGGCGGATGTTCGTCGCGAGTGAACGGGATGGTGGTCATCTGTTTTTTTAAAAATTATTTCTATTTATTTTTTATTGTTTTATTTTTTATTTTGTCAAGTCATCGTCGTCCTGGACAGCACTGGACATTGTGATTGATGGTGGATTACATCGGTGGATCAATTTTTGGGGGTCTTTTTATATACTAGACTCTTTTTTTCAAATAAAGGATTTTTTTCAAAAGTTTGGCCTCTTTTGTAAAACTTTTATTTAACCCCTTAGTGATTGGGCAGGGGTACAAGTACCCCTTACTCATTCACAAGGGGGGGCCACATCTGGGTGCCCCTTTATTAAAGGGTACCCCAATGTGAATAAGCCCCCTGCCCACACCTCCTCAACCAAGCCCCAGGGCTTGTGGGGAAGAGACCCTCGTCCCTATCGGGGGTGTTCAGCTCATCACTATTCCTGATTATTCAGGAAGCTGGCCAATCAGGAAGCTGGACGGCAAGAAAGCCGGCTTCATGCTCCCTCGTCACCTGGTGATGAGGGAGCACGCAGCCAGCTTTCTGGCCAATCAGGAAGCCAGGTGCCATGTAAGGACTCGCCGTCTGGCTTTCTGATTGGTTAAGAAGCTGGCCAAACAGGAAGCCAAGTTGTGAGTCATTACCCGCCCCCCTGGCTTCCTGATTGGGCAGAAAGCCAGTTCCATTCTTCCTTGTCACCTGGTAACGAGGGAGCATGGAAAGAGCTTCCCTGCTAATCGAGAAAGCCGAGTGCCATTTTTTTGGGGACAGATAGAGCTTTCATTTGGTGGTATTTATTCACCACTGGGATTTTTATTTTTTACTATATTAAGGAACAATTACTGAACATTTTGAAAAAACAATTTTTTTTTACATTATGTTAGGAAACAATTATTATTACCCAATTTTGTGGTAAAATATAAAAGACGGGGTCACTTCGGGTAACTAGACACCAAACATGTCAAGCCTTAAAATTGCATGCACATCGCAACAAAATACCACACCCAAAATTGACCATAGGTGACACTCTAAAAGCTTTTACCGCTCATCAGTTTACCGCTCATCAGTTTAGTGTTATCAGTGATTGATGGCCCTAGAATTATTGCTCTTACTGCGTTCGGGGTGATATGTAACACGTGCGGCGTAATGGGTGCAAACGTCATTTTTGCACGTATGCGCACCCATTGCATGTCTGCATGTGTGTATGTATGGGGGCTGACTTTAAAACATTTTGTGTTTTTTTTTTTGCAACTTTAATTTTTTTCCCCTGTTGTTTTTTTTTCACTTAACGTTATTGTTGTCACATAGGGGGCTAAGAAATCCTCTATGTGATAGGAAAGAGGTGTGACAGATCCTCATTATGAAACCTGTTAAAGATGTCACCAGCACACCATATTGAAGTGAATAACACGTCTGTTTATTGATGCTTCATGTCAAAACATATAGCTATTTTCAGTTCCAGTTTAAGTATTGGCGGCGTCATCCGCAGTCACTTCGAGCATCCATGCTGACAGGGATACCCGGTAAGGAGTGCAGCAGGATTCTGGAATACATAGGTCCTCATTATGGAGACATCAGGGGTCTACAAGACCCCTAATGTCACCTAGGGACCCCCAAAGAAGCTGATGAAGCAGAAATGTGCTTCATCAGCTTCTCTCCAGCTTCTGAAGCCGGAGAGTGACATAAGAATGCGGAAGTGATGTAATATACATCACTTCCGCATTCTGACACCGGAGAGGAGATCGGAGGGAGATCGTGTACCGATCGTTTCCCTCTGATCCCTTGTCACAGAACCACCATGCTGGTCCGGGCTCGCACCGGGCACAGCGGAGCGGCGTGCGCAAATGGGTGGGGCAAACAGGCCGTCACATCCAAGAAGCTCCCGGCCATTTTCTTACAATGGCCGGCCGGGAGGAGGTTAATGGAACTTCTGGCATCGGTATTTGGTATCTGTGAGTACCGGACAAATAATATTGGTACTCGTACTCGATACCGAAAAACCGGTATCGGTGCATCCCTACTTACAGGTTAGGGCAGGTTAGGGTAGCATTAAAATTGTGTTTTCAGTACCAAAGGCCTCACACCAAAAAACCATAAACACTAGGCTTCTACCACCAAGAACTGAGGCAATGATCCTAAAGAGTATGCACCCCGTGCATCTAATTAGTGAGTTAACAGGCTAATAGCCATCAACCCAATATATATAGAATTTTCACAGTGTACAACCTTATTGGTTTACTAGTTCCTGATGATATACTAGATCTAAATTACATCCAAAGTGTGTGAGCAAGTGGTTCACATCTGACACGGAACCTTTAATGGCAACAGAAAGGGGTGAGTGGTCCAATTCACTTAAAAATTGCCAAATCAGCAAATGATGTCTGCTACAAACACACCTCAGGGCTAGGGTTTGGCAGACTGGATTGGTATACATTTAAGGGGTTATTCACTAAGCTGCCAAATGACTAACTGAGCTGAAGTAAAGTGAGCTGCCATTCACAGCAGCTCGGTTCAGCTAAACAGCCTAAGCACGTTCGGCTGAACCGCAGGAAAGGATCTGTTCACCTCAGCCGATCGGCTGAGGCGAACGCTCGGCAGTTCATTCACCGCTGTTCACCCCTATTCTCATCGTGGCCGAACAGTAGAGAGTGAATAGTCAAACTGTCAGCTCTGCATTCGGCTCGGTTAGTCTATTCACTACCTCAGGGTAAGCGAACAGAATGAAAAGTGACATGTAAACAATAATTTTAAAAAAGGTGCTGGGTCTTCCTCCTAAATAATACCAGACCCTTTAGTTATGGTAGGAATGTGAGGATGGACCCGGATGTAAAAAAACTTGAAAAAAATGTGTGGAGTTCCCCCCCAAAAGTCATACCAGATCCTTTAGGTCTCGAAGGAATTTTAAGGGACACCCCACCGCCCAAAAAATAAAAATGTGTTGTCCCCACTAAAATTCCCAACCAGACCCTTAATCTGGCAGGGCAGGAAAAGGGGCAAGCGAGCACTCCCCTCCCTGCACCATACCAGACCACATGTCCTTGGCACAGGGAGGGTGCTTTTCCAGGGGGGACACCCTGGTAAACTACCTTGTCTCCATGTCAATGAGGACAAGGGCCTCTTCCCCACAACCATGGGACCTAAAGGGTCTGGTATGATTTAAGAGGGGGACCCCTTTTTTTAAATTGATTTTTTTTTTGAAAAATCTTTTTATTCATTTTGCATAGTAAACAATTACATTACAGTAACATTCGGGCACCAACATAGCACCCCATTCTTACGCAACAGTGTATACATTACGGCATAACGTATGCCAACAACCGTAAAGGACCATGCAAGGTCCAATAACTAACCCTCTGACCATAACCCTCCCCCTCCCCTAGGCACAGGTAAATTATTACAATATAATTACAATCAATCCACCCCCCACCCGCTCCCTGATGTGAACCTTATAGCCAATCTCTTAAGCGCTTACCAGAAAGATGCAGAGTACCAGATTCAGTCAAAGGCAGTTAAAGAATATATATCGGGAGTGGATGGATTCCCTATGCTCTCACCACAATCCCATCCTTGTACAACATTACCTCCCCTAAAATTCCAGGAAAGCCATAACTCTCCCTCTAGGCATCCCCCTACCAGGTTTGCAACCACCATTCGGATGCCATAATTGTGTACCTAGTCTGGTAGTGTTGCGTCAGACTCCATCCAGATGGACCAAATTCTATCAAACTTTTGAGGACACCCTCTGCTAGCGTAAGTGGCTTTATGCAGTGGCAAAGCTGTGTTAACCAGTGTTTTCCAAGCCCCCAGACCAGGCGGTTCAGATTTCCTCCAGTGGAGGATAAGAAGCTTCCTGGCGTAAAATAACAGATATGTAAGTAGTGTGCGGGACGCCACCGAGGGTACAATATCGTCAATGAGTCCCAGTATACATATTTGGATATTCGCAGCAATGGGGATCTGCAATAACCCCGAGGCCACCTCCATTACTCCCCTCCAGTAGGTCTCGAGTCTAGGGCAGGACCACAACACATGCACCAGATCAGCCGGCTCCCAGGGACACCTCCAGCATCTAGAGGATTCTGTGGATCGCATAGTAGCAAGTCTGGCCGGCGTGTAGTAAGCGCGATGAACAATTTTAAATTGAAT
>NW_017306350.1:189134-193463 GCF_000935625.1 Nanorana parkeri | reverse complement strand
CTCCAGTGGAGGATAAGAAGCTTCCTGGCGTAAAATAACAGATATGTAAGTAGTGTGCGGGACGCCACCGAGGGTACAATATCGTCAATGAGTCCCAGTATACATATTTGGATATTCGCAGCAATGGGGATCTGCAATAACCCCGAGGCCACCTCCATTACTCCCCTCCAGTAGGTCTCGAGTCTAGGGCAGGACCACAACACATGCACCAGATCAGCCGGCTCCCAGGGACACCTCCAGCATCTAGAGGATTCTGTGGATCGCATAGTAGCAAGTCTGGCCGGCGTGTAGTAAGCGCGATGAACAATTTTAAATTGAATTAACCTATCCCGTGCGGAGATCAAGGTGGTCATAGGTGTGCCCCATATCTCCTCTACATCCTCCAACTCCAGATCCGAACAGTCATGCATCCAAGCTCTTCTACACCTCTCCAGGGACTCCCCTCCCCCACCTGAGATCAATTTATAAACTAGCACGGATGTCGGGAGCTGCAGTGAGACACGTCTGCTCAGTCTCACATCCCGGCCACGCCCCCGTATTTAAATTGATTTTTTAACAACTAGTGGGGAGTTAGTCTGCTTTGGCATAATGTTCTCCTCACTTTGGCTGTGTTTTTGTGAATAGCGCATACAGCAGCCCTTCGGTTCAGCTAAACTGAAGGGTTCCTGCAGCCAAAGTCGGCTTTTTAGTGAATAACCTTTTTATTGTCTATAGATTTCTTCACCACTGGTCATCAGCAGAAACATCTTGATCAAGAAACCATCAAGGCAGATGGTAAGCAGACAGAATTGAAGGGAAGACTGTGGATGACAGCAAACGTTCAGTGACATTAACATCGGGTCAGGCAGAAGGCTGATAGATAAAACTCAAGATGTTAAGGAAAGGTTAAACATGGGACACCAACCAATGACAAAACTGTCCCTGTGCAGTGAGCAAAATTTTTATTTTGACAACAGAAGAATGCTTTAAACATGTTTCTGCTAGATTCTAATAAAAACATGCCTTACCAAAGGAAGGCAGTTGCTGACAAATTGTTACCCGTCCCGAGGATATACAAGCATTGACTGCCTATGTAAAAAGAAATTAAATGGGTGCGGGTGTTTATTATAGAGAGTCCATGGTCCCATTGCACTATACTATACTATATTGAAAGCATTATTGTTTTATTTCTACCACTGTGCTATGAAAGCAGAACATGTATTAAATCTCCAGGAGAAGACAAATCATAGGACTACACTGGTTAGTTAGTAGATAGTCCTGGACAGATAGTTAAAACTTTGAACATAGTTACCTAGTCATATAGATTTTATTACTGAAGAAAAGACACAGGTCTATTCAATCCAGTGTGTGTGTGTGTGTGAGTGCGTGCATGTCTAAGAATTCCCATACCATTGTATATCGTGTCTAGGGTAAATAAGTTTCTAATATTTTCTCAAGCTAAAGTCCTCAAGCACCCTTAACAATGTTCTTGCCTTTTACTGAACTGTTTACAGACATCCTTCCGAGGGCTTGGTGACCAACTCTAAATTGCATACCCAGGATGAAGCCAAACCAGATTTTGTTGTATAGCTGTAGAAATATTAATTCATTTCTTGAACAAATACCCTTTTTAATGCATGAGAGTATTCTGCTAGCTTTGTTAGATTCAGTTTGGCATTGCATGCTATTGGTTAATCTGTGATTTACTAGGACCCCCAAATATTTTTCCAGAGGAGCCCCTCCTTATGAGTATTTGGTCTGCATTATTTTGGCACCTGAGTGATTATATTGCAAAAATAATTTTCTTGTGTTTTGCAATTTATTTTAAGATGAACAGTGACATGCAATTCAATTGGAGGTCCAACACAGATCTGATCATTAGGTTAAAGGTCCAAAGTGCCGGGACTCTTTGGGGTTGATTTACTAAAGGCAAAAAGCTGTTCACTTTGCAAGGGAATGTTCCCTTAGCCTAGTAAATGAGGTGAAGCTCTACTGATTTCTATCATCCAACCACGTGCAAGAAAACAAACTGGGGGAATTTATCAAAACTGGAGCAGGCAAAATCTGGAGCAGTTGCCTATGGCAACCAATCAGCTCCTCTCTCAGTTTGTTCGGTTAAGATTTGAAAATAAAAGAAAGAGGCTGATTGGTTGCCATGTATAGCTGCTCCAGATTGTGTCTACTCAAGTTTTGATAAATTCCCCTCACTGTCTTTATTGTTTGATTAGATATTCTTAGCAAAGCAAATTTTTACTTAGATTTGATCATTACCTCAGATCGTCTCCCGCTCGTGTGGGCACAAAAACCGGCAGCCGACAGCTTTTCAGACCCGCTCGGGCAGACAAATGAGCAACAGGAGGAAGAAGGGGAAGAGGCAACCTCAGAAGGGCCCTTCACCCCGGGAACCGACCCGTTTTTTCACCCGATCGGCACCCGCGACCTCTGTGCACTCTCCCCCACGTGCAGCCAAGATGGCGCCGCCGCAGCCGCCGGAGCTTTCACCCGCTGGACTGGACGATGAGGACAGGGAACAGGTGAGCCAGACTCAACGGCCCCAGTCTCCCTACTCCCCCCCTAGCCCAGGGGGACTCTCACAGCGCTCCAGGAGCATGTCCCAGGCATCGGCCAGCTCCCATGAAGGGTGGGACATGGAGGCCTATATCAAAGCCCTGCCCACTAAGAGGGATTTTGAATCCTGCTTTGCCCGATTTGAGCACACATACAAAAAGGAACTGTCCACCTTAAAAAAGGACTTGAGTGTCAGATTGGAGGACATTGAAAAATCTTCATCTGAATTGCGCTCCAGAGTGTGCCTACATGACGCTACCCTGCAGGAACATACATTATTATTGCACCAACTGATTTATCAACAAGATGACCAGGAGAATAGAAACCGCCGCGATAATATCCGCATCCGTGGCCTCCCAGAATCCATAGAGCCCAAGGACCTGGACTCTGCGGCGGTGGCTCTGTTTAACCAGCTTTTGAACAAGCCCAAAGACTCTCCCATTGAATTGGACAGGATCCACAGGGCACTGGGGGCTAGACGCCCGGATCGCTCCAACCCCAGGGACGTCATCTGTAGGATCCATTTTTTCAAGATCAAAGATGACATCATGCGGGCCGCCCGGACGCAGGGGGCCATCCTATTCAACGACAGTCCGATATCCCTACTGCCAGACCTCTCGAGCCACACGCTCGCCCTCCGCAGAGCTATGCGACCACTCCTTGACCTGCTTCGCCAACGCAATATCAAGTACCGATGGGGTTTCCCCTTTCAACTTATAGTCCAACACGACGGCAAGTCGGCCATCTTCCGTTCCCTGGGAGACCTCCCAACCTTCCTAGGCAAGCTGGAGCTTCCCCTCGTCGCATTGCCAGATTGGCCCCTCAAGCCGACCCTGCCTGGATTTGTCGCCCAATCATCCTGGTCTCAGAAGTCGAGAGGACTTACGGGGCGCGCGGAGGCATCCGCCTCCCCCCACACCTGATTGCGGACACCTCGCCCAACCCAGATCATCCCTCAGGACCCTCTGACTGGGCCTTTGCTTCCTGAAGAACACCTTCAGCCTGTTGCCTACCGCTGCCCGATGCCTTGCCGGGATTGTGCCACGTGGTTTAGTTGCCGACCACTGGCACTACAGTTCTTTATTATTGTGGAAATGTTTTTTCTGTTATTATTGCATTTCTGAACCGGTTTTACAGTTAAAGTTAAAGAGTTAATATTTCCTACACCTAGCTGTTATATCACCCCTTGCTGTCCAATTGCCATCTATATTATACGCCCTGGAGCGGGGGACGCTCCCTGTGCCTTCCATGTTACCCCCACTTAGGTTGTCTGTGAGAGCATTCATGGACCCATTGATAGTTTATGGAGCTTTTTGGTACATGTTGTGGTTTATTTGTAGACTACTTTCGTCGGACGCCACTAGGTGGCGTGAGAGACCATGTTTCTTTCTGTCACTGTTACTTACTCACTTTCTTCTTTCTCTCAGCTTTATCCTTTCTTCTTCTTCTATCCCCTTCACACCCCCTCTACCTCTGATGCGGGGGGTGGGGTTGGCTGCAGCCCTACACTCCACCACCGCAAACCCCCGTAATGGCTAATCCTCATGTCACTTTTGCCACGCTCAACGTGCGAGGCTTTAACACTCCACAGAAACGGAGCCAGGTGCTCTATCATTTTCATAAACGAAAAGTGGGCGTCTTGTTTTTGCAAGAAACCCATTTCCGAAGGGATACCGTCCCCATATTGCCAACTAAATTCTATTTGGCTTGGTACCACAGTACTAACGAAGACGCACGTTCCATCTATAGCATTCCATAAATCCCTACAACCTGAGGTCTTGC
>NW_017306350.1:183398-184499 GCF_000935625.1 Nanorana parkeri | reverse complement strand
CTCCAGCCCTTCCTCGGCGCTATTCCACCTTAGACGCCTTGTGGAACTTGTTTTTGTTCATTGGCCTCTTAGATGGGGGATCTGCGACCAGCCCTTCGCATCCACCCCTTCCCCCTTTCTTGACCTTCCCCTCTTACTCTATTCATTCTTTTCCTGATCTTCTACCTAACTCTGTCCTCTAGTAGTTACTTGTAAGATTCCTAGTGATTCATGCAATTGGTTCACAGGGGATTTCTAGTACTGAAACGACGGACCTAGCTCTCTTTGCTCCCCTACCTAGCAGAGGCCGAGTAGTTCAATAGCATTTTCATGTATCTGGTCCAACAATATCGACTCTTGCTCAGCAATAGGTTTCTAGTGGCGCCTCGCCTGGTACTAGGACGCACACGTCTTGCTATGATTCCATGTGAACTGCTATATTGATGTTATAACCCTGTTTAGCCGGGCCCGTGGCTAGGGAAGGTATTCCCCTGTGTATCGCATTGCCTTAATTTTCATATGCTGCTTTTATACCGGATTGTATGAATCTAATGAAAAATCTAATAAAAATTGATTCAACCCTAAATTAGAAGTCCAAAGTGCTGGGACTCTTTTTCCAGGGATCATGGAATCAAGGCCAAGCACTATCAATTTATAAAATGCACTAATTGTAAGGTAGACCCGGTTTTACCACTTAGGGGTCTATTCACTAAGCTGCCGTAAGTGAATAGCCAAACCCTGTTCAGCTATTCACTTCAGGCTAGTACGGCTCGGCTATTCTGCCCGGTACCTCTGTGGTACAGAGCGGAATAGAAAAACAGTAAAAAAAAAGTATTAAACAATAAAATAGAAAACGATTGGGCAGAGGTAGCAGTGACAGCTAGCTCAGCCCAACTGTTTTCTATTGGGAGGGCGTTTCTGCTGCCGTCAGAATAAAAAAAATCACCATAGGAATGCATAGCTTGATTCCTATTGGCTATTTCACTTTGCAATAGCCTATAGCAAACTAGCTATTGCACCCGCCCTCTGCTACTGTCAATCACTAGAGGGGACCTGATGGAGAATTTCAGGTCCCCTCTGCTGATTGACAGCAGCAGTGGGCGGGTGCAATAGCTAGTTTGC
>NW_017306350.1:118983-183354 GCF_000935625.1 Nanorana parkeri | reverse complement strand
TGACATCACACTAGCAGCAACTGTGCAGATACTGGTAGATCTTATCAGTTCAGCATTATCTAATACTGAGACTTGAATTAGTAGCAAAAAGTGGCCTGAACAAAGCTATTTCAAATAGAAAATGAACCTAAATAAAGCTTTTAAACATTAGAAAGCTAAATATACATCTATGTCATTAATATAGCCAGAACACCATTTTTTGTGAAAGCCCTCTTTTAAATTAAGCAGTATTAACAGCATGCCTCAAGGAACTTGCTTATTACTCACCTCTCTGGCTTATCATCTGGCAGTCACTCACACTTTGGTTGCCCATCTTTGTTATAGTTCCTTCATCAGGCAGTTGGCTGAAAGTTTTCTATCAGTTTTTTGGACACTAGTCGTTGTCACTGGCACTGCTGTTCGTGGTACAGTCCTCCCCCAACAGGCTTCCACCTGCCAACCTTCCACACATGAGTAGTGCGAGCGACTGCTGAACAATTGGCCAGAAATATAGGTGACAGGCAAATTCATTAGCACCCAATACTTGAAATTCTGAATTAATAAATAAATAATGTCATGATATAGAATATATATGTGACTATTGATCACATTTGTGCCAACATTCCTTAATTTGAAGAGACAGTCACTGGCGTTGATGTTTTGTTGCTGGATATTTTTGATACCATAAAATCCCTGCATATTACATTCAGTTATTATCAACATGCTCTGGTCTGTGGTATGCTAATACTTACTTAATAGCAAGAATAAAAAGACATACAGCTATTTACATTTAAAATAAGCAAATGAATCCTAGAAAAAATATCTATCCTTGAAATGTTGCTGCAGAGCTTTTTTAAGCTGAATATTCTGTAGAACTAGAAATATATGCTTTCAGATTTGAAAGCCTAATGGTAGCTACAGATTGTCAGGTTCGACAGCAGAGAACATCAAAACATGATATATATCACCCTGGCCACTGGACTGGATGAATAGAGTATCATAAATTAATAACTGAGTAGCAGAGCAGGATAGATTATACATCTTCATGTTCTGAAACGACATCTATTTCCTTCTATCTAGTGAAACCTAGGCAGGTCTGAAAGGATGTATTTAGTTATCTGACTTTTCTTTAACTCATTTAAACCCAAGAAAAAAAATGTATTAAATGTAGCTTACCAGTCCATAGATGTGGTGGCTGAATTATTTTTCTTTTTTCATGTTTTTTTCCCTTTATTTTCACTTGGTGATCCTGCCAGTAACACACTTCTTGTCCTAGGGTGACATCGCTTACTTGCTTTCTTGTAACTATGGAGACACAGTGTTGTCACCCTAGGGCAAAAGGTGTGTTAAGATGACAGAGAACCTCCTCCGGTTCTCATCTCCATAACATAGGGTAGGTGTTGAAAAACAAAATTAACTCATAACAGTTCACCAGAATGCACTAGAAGTTATAAACTCATTTGGTTTTTGACAGAATCAACATATCGAACAGATATAACAAAATGCTTTCAACTGTATATTTAAAAGGGTATATTTTAAATGGGTTTATTGTTAGGGTTTGTGCTTAAACCCTTACATTTGCTTATTCACACGTGCACATAGAAACTGCATGCTATTTGTCACGTTCTGAAGTCAGTAGACTGGAGAGCAATATTCTAAAGATTTGAAAACAAAACACTAACCTATTTAGCTTTTCTTTATTCTTGTCTCTTCTACCCAAAATCATCCCCACTAGTTGCAGTTTATAGTTGGTACATTCATCCACTAAATACCAACAAGCGCAAGTACATAAAATAGCACAGCAGGTAGGGTGCCAGGATTTATAAATGTGGCCCTGCTGACTTATTTTTGCTGGTATACCTTCTGATGAAGGCTCGTACATATCCAATATACACCCCTGCAAATGCCGAAGTTACTAAAGCACATCATCATTTGCTACAATGTACAATATGATGGCAGCATTGGTTTTGGATGTGATAGGTTATCTTAGCTTAAAGAAGAGAGTGAGCAATGGAGTCTGTATCTCAGCAGCACAGCATTGAACAAACAAGCAGGATATTGGCTAGGTTACAGTCACTGACCTTTACATAATAGTGTCTCCAATATGCATTCTGTTACATCTAACTTAGCTGCCCTCCTGTGTCCTTCATATTGACAAAATATATCTTGCAGCAAGTCCAATTTGTTCTTCTGTCACATCATCCACACTTGTTTTTGTTTGTTACTCCTCTGGGAAATCTTCTATGCAGTTCTGGAAGAAGACAGTCCAGATATCCATTTGTTACTAAACAAAATAAACTACCCATCGTTTTTTTTATGACAGTATGATATATCTATTTGAGAAGTGGTTCTTCAACATATACTTGACATAAAGTCAGAGAGGGATGTCCCTTGGTAATTAATTATAATGAATAGTAAGTGGCTGTTTGTGAAAATTATTTACGGTAATCCTGTTTAAACATCCAATTACACTGAATTTTGGAAGGCTAATTGCAAACCTTTATTTTGTTTCCTCAAATTTAGGTGAAACCCTGTCACTTTTGTAACTCGCTTGTTATATGAGATTTATTCTGTCATCAGTATGAACAGCATATCACCTATTATTTTATATGATAGGCAAAAATATATTCAGTATATTTAAAACTATGTAGCCATTATGGACATTTACCCCAGTTTAGGAAGAAAGTCCTGGACATCACTACTTTATAGATAGAGAACTCTGGTTATGAAAAAAAATCCTCCTAATAAAATTATAAGATATCCAGTTCTATTTGTGTTTTAAAATGTAGGTCTAAAATCTAAATGTGTGTTAGTTTTGGGTAGATTGGTGTGGGGTTAGATTTCTGGAAGTGACAGAGAAAAAGACAAAAATGTGCACTGGGTAGTGCAGATAAACACCTTTTCATTATATATAAAATTAATATTAAATGAACTTACAAATTGGAGACTTGACCATGAGAATATATTTAGGCTCATAGCCTCCAAGCAAACAACAAGTCCTTATCAGGATTGAAAAACTCTGCCTCAGAAATGCTGGCAGAAAGAGGCTAGAGTGAACACTGCAGAGGGTGAGCTGCTGATCACACCAACTTGTTTAGAAAATATAATCCACCAGTAAGTAAGGTTGCCTTGCAGAAAAAGGGGTACCTCTACTGACACATTTAAGGGCACAGGCCCTTCATCAGAGTCTGATGAAAGGGCTGCTCCCTAAAATGTGCCACTAAAGGTATACTGTTTTCTGAAATGCTACCCCCTTGTCCGCCAAGTGTCCTTTAAAGCTTTGACATATGCTTTCTGTCCCGCTCACTGCCAGCATCTTTGTGGGAGAGTGTAGTGATCCTAAAAAGAACCTCTTGCTTGCGGTGAGGGTTTCTTCTCCCCCTATTAGTGCTGGTGACTACTGTCACTGGGACTAAAATGTACAATGCAACAGGGATGTGCGGTCAGGGGAGGCAGGTGAGGCAGGGCCTCACCTAGTATTATAAAGAAAAAAGGTGTCAGCTTCAAGTTTGAAGCTGACAGCTCTTTTTGCATTCAGATCGGCTTGTTACAGGTTACACAGCAGGGAAAACCTCCCCGCTGTGTAACCTGTCATAGACAGAATTAAGAGGCAGCGCTGCATCCGGCCTTTTGACAGGTAGTTAGGTTACACAGCAGCGGGCTTCCCCACTGCTTGTGTAACCTAACTTGGTGAGGCAAGAGCTCTGTGTTAGAGGATGAGCTCTGTGGATGGCTTGGACCAATGGCAAAGGGCCATTAGTCCAAGCTGTCCAATCAAAAAAAAGAAAGAAAAAACCCAGTGAGGAGATTGATCTCGATGCCTCACCAGTGACTCACCAGTGACGCGCAAGTGAGGGACAGTGAGGCTCCTCCCTGTCTCCTCCCTTCCTCCTCCCCACACAGCTTGGTTACTGAGCTGGGGACGGAGCTTTAGTGGGATGGGGCAGAGCTATGGCAGGCTGGGGGATGCCAAACCCAGCACAGAAGGCACGGCACGTCACTGCAATGCAACATTTTCATTTGTCACTGAAACAAGAGTAGAAGGGAAATCTTGCACAGTGACGCCCAACAGTACAGTAGGTATGTTTGGGAATCTCACATTACAAACTGTAAAGTAAAATAAATAAATAAGCCTTAAGCAGGTAAATTCTGTCTTTTGTATGCATTTCAAGTCCTATTTTTCTTATTTTTTTTCTACTTATAACTACATAAGTTCTTCTAACCCAGAAAATTGCAATCTGCATTGCAAAAATATTTAGATATAAAACATAGTCCTTTTTAGGATGTATAAAGAGTAGATATAAGAGTTACACATTTTCGATAGATTACCAATATACAGTATATTCCTCCCTTTTACTTCTAATATTGATTTATAACATAATACTGTCTGTTCCTAATGCTTTGCTAAACTGTTTTCCCACCAACAAGTAATTTGTCCTTTTTCTCTGTAGCCTTTGTCAGTAAATTGCTATTGATCTGTATTTTACTGTTAGATTTTTTTCGTAAAATGTAATATTGTATGTTTATGCTTTGAATGTTTAAAGAATACATGCTAAGCCTTTACCTCTTATTAAAGGAGAACTATGGGGTCAGTGTTTTTCCCCATAGTTCTCCTTAGGGTAACGGGAGGACACAAACTAGCGTCCTCCCGTTTCCCTAAGCTCAGTATACCGTAATGCTACAGCTCGCGGTATACTGAGACGCCAATGCCGGAGCGGATCCCAACCTGGACGTCGGGATCCGCCCAGCTGCGTGAGTGGCAGCTGGCTCTGCCTATCGAGAGGCAGAGCCAGCTGTACCCGCCCCCTCCCCCATCCGTTCTGCCAGTCAGCGCTGGCAGATCGGAGCGGGGAGAGGGGAATCCAGCCCCTCCCCCTGTCACGGCAGAGAGCCGTGACAGGATCGAGAGGTGAGCGAACCCGGTATGTGTTCGCTCACCTCCCGATCTACTGAGCCGACCTGTGACAGTCTCATTGTCACAGGTCAGCTAGAACTATGAGGTGAGTGGAAATCACTCATCTCATAGTTCTCCTTTAAGTAAATGTAAAGTATGTATCTTATCCCCATCATTAACCAGTGACGTAGTGACGTACAGTGTACGTCACTGGCATCGGGGCCATTTAAACAGACTCCTGGTGGCTTTTGCCGCTGGGACTCTGTTTAAACTTGTAAAGCCAACTGTCGGCATTACTGTAGAAGCGATTCTGGCGGGTCAGCTGCCGACAGAACGCTTCTACAGCCCGGTAAACCCCCCTGCCCGACCCCCCTGCTGTGTTTCCCGGGCTCCGTTGCCCCTCCTACAGGCCCGGTACTGGCTTCTCTGGTGTCAGGGGGAAGCTGGGGAGAAGATTATCGAACCTCCATTTACCTATCCACTCCACGTACAATGGGCCCGGGAGCAATGCAGATTATATCACGTCCGGTCCCATAGCTGTCAGTGCTGGGCTTCTGAAGTCCAGCAATAAGCTATTGAAATGCGATCTGCACTTCAATAGCTTATTTCAAGTGGAAAGGTTATAGTGGGTGTCTTTTGGGCCCCCAGTATCACCTTAAAGAATACCTGTCACCACCATCTGCTAGCACATGGGGGGCCTGTAAGCCCCCCTATGTGACAGCAATGAAAGCAAAGTTAAAAAAGAACAGTTTTTAAAATTAATATTAAATGAAATAAATGTAAAAATAATAAAAATAAATGTTTTAAGTCCCCTGCACTCGCGAGCACGCACGTCATAAAGTAAACATGCATCAGGTGCGCCTACATATGAAAACAACGATCACGCTACATATGTTGGGTATCGCCGCGCACGCCAGAGTGAGGGCAATAATTCTAGAGCCAGTATTTATGCGTATCTCTAAATTGATGACCTGTAGGGGCTTTTGAAGCATCATCTATGGACTTTTTGGGGTACTGAATTTTTTGCAGTTTCATGGACACACACACTTTTTAACCTGACCTTGTTGGGTATCTATTTATTCATAAACAGAAAGAATAGGCAAGCCTAGGTGTACTCTAATAATATGAAATGTTAAATAAGATTACAGCATTAGAGGCCAGGCAGCACAATATCAAGGGCCTAGGGATGTAGCATGGAAACCATGCACCAAGTATTGTGCACTTATTTGTTACTACATTCTGACAGTTTTATTCCTGGCTTATAAAAATTATGAAACAAAATAAAAGCAGCAAACACATAAAAAAGATGTAAGCAAGAAATATCATGCAAATAATAATTTTTCTTCCACGTAAGGTGGGACACCTTTAAAAGTGTCCTCAGGTTAGGTATTACATAGTCATTTCACTTGTTCAGAAAAGTAGTAATATGAGCAGCACATACACAGTATGTGTAAGATCTGATTTTGCTGATAATGAATAAGCAATACAGAACCCTTACATGTTTCCAACAGCTTTAAGCATCAGTAAACGCCAAATGCCCAGAGCAGACTGACACAATAAATATTGATGTTATACCAGCACAGAAAAAACAGCTAAATGTAAGTAACAAATAATTGTATAATGCATATAAACATAAACAGTGACAATATAATTGTGTTAACCAAATCATAAATACATTGACTGTATAGAAAAACTAAAATATCACAAAATCCAAAGAATATAACAATGACATTAATGAATATGAATAAACACGTGTTTCACTGTAGGGATGTATTCAAATGGCTTTCTTTCTCCCAGAATTTAGCTTTTAGTTAAACTATGGGCAAAGCAAAAATCACATGCTGTAGTCCCCCCTGTAACATAGTTCTGCAACCTGCTGGTTCTGCAAGTAGGTCAGTTTGTTTTTTCAAATAAATTACAGCAGAAGTAAAGGCAAAATAAAACAAACAAAACTAGAAGCCCCCTGGATCTTTTAGCCATAATATGCTAGTATGCACAGTATATTAGCACATTATGGCAGACTTACCTGCCAAACCAATACCCTCCACGGCATTCCTCTATCCAGCACTTCCATCTTCGGCTTGGTCCTCTTCTGGGTTCTGATTCTTAGGCTGCTTGACTGGCCCAGGCCTAATGAGATAACTCTAATGCATGCGCATGGGAGTTCCTCCTCTCCGCATGGTGCACCGTGCTACTCATACATGGCTCAGTGTACAGAAAAAGAAATTGCCAACTGCTAGAAAGAAGCTTTTATGGCAAAAGATACTTACACAGTCTATTCTGCTTCAAACAGCCAAGCAATTAGCAACTTTTTTTTTTTGCGAAAGCTTTACTTCTTTTTCAAAGCCCAACTTGACCTTACATTTTTTAATAACAATGAACAAGGGCTGACTGTTGTTTCCACCCCAGGTAGTGTTATAAGTTGTTCTAACCCTTGTATCTATTAGTTTTACTTGACAGCTTTTTCTGTAAACAATTAAAATTTAAAAATAATGTTATAATTACAGGAATTAACCATATAGAGTTACCAGAATACAATATTTTTCACTATAGTGGGCTGTTAATTAGCTTACTCTTCTCCTCCTTGTTTGCCTTTAAATTTAATTTGCAAATAATAATTATGTGATTATTTGATAAAAAGGGTGGATACATTGTATTTAGGGGCAAATTATATTAGGGAACCACCCATACAATGCATATATAAAAGTTAATTAAAACCCAACCACTAACATTATATGCAGGCTTTAGCAAGATAACGCAATTTCTAAAGCTGTTTTCAATATTTTTAGAAATGCAGCTTTTATTTAAAACATTTGGGGATAGACACCATTGTTCAGAAACTTCCTGCTATGAAGTGACAAGCGTGTCCCAATTGAGCCCCTGAATTGTCACGCTGTCATATACACCCCTAGAATAAACTACGAGCAACTGTGCCAACACATACTGCATGTCTCAGACGTGTTTTTTTACAACAGCTAATCCGCGCTAAATGGATACCAATAAGCTAAGTGTCAAAATTAACTATATAAAGTCAGCTGCCATGCCAACTATGTAGTGTGAAATTCTTAAAACAATTGTTTTAAGAATGTCTCAGACGTGGTCCATCTCTGTCGGTGTCATTAAGTGCATCTGACACTGGCTTGCATGTAGTCAGGAAGTGGTTGAAAGGGGCTGAAGGAAATCATCAACACTGAGATGGAAATAAAAAGATGAAAATATTTTTTAGGTTAAAAATGTAAATTGTTTAAAATACACAACACTAAAACTAAATGCCATCTACTAGCCTCATTTAATAGGTTTTATATCTAGTTTTCAACGTGCGGAATAAACAAGTAAGCAAGACATGATGGGTACTGTAGCTGGTTAATTGACATATGTTGTGGAAAGAGCTGCATGTGAAACTAATACAGTGAAATCAGCACCAGTAACATCTAGTGGCTCCACACTGGAAAGAGCTTTTGCTTTCACAAAAAAACTATAATGGTCACTATATATATTTATTACATGGAAACCACTAGGGATGCACCGATACCAAGTACCGTACTCGGTAAAAGTACAAGTACAGATACTTTTAAAGCTTCAAGACTAGACTAGAGAAAAATTCAAAAGTTAGGAGGCAGCTGTCATTTGTAAGGAGCATTGGCTATGGGGCTCCTGGGATTTGTACATCCCTGTTTTAATGTACGATTTTGTTTTTATAAACATAAATAAAGGGATGCACAGATACCATTTTTGCATGTACTGATACATTTTTGTTTATTGTCAGCAGAGGGGACCTGCAGTTCTCCATCAGGTCCCCTCTAGTTATTGACAGCAGCAGAGGGCGAGTGCAAAAGCTAGTTTGCTATTGGCTATTGCAAATTGGAATAGCCAATAGGAATCTAGCAATGCATTCCTATGGCAAAATGTTTTATTTTTTGTTGACAGCAGCAGAACCGCCGGCCAATAGAAAACAGTTGGGTGGAGCTAGCTGTCACTGCTAGCTCCGCATAATCATTTTCCATTAATTTTTTTTTGTACTTTTTAAACTATTTTTCTGTTCTGCTCGGTCTCACAGAGGGACCGAGCAGAACAGACGAGCCGAATACCGCTCGGCGGCATTCGGCTATTTACTCACTGCTGTTCAGCATCTATAAGAATAGACCGAACAGCAGCGAGTAGCCTGCCGGAGCTTAGGCTTGGCCGATCCAGATGTTGGATCGGCTGAGTCGAACTCCTTCTGCACTTCAGGTCAGCCGAACATGCTAAGCATGTTCGGCCGACCGGAAACCCTTCGCTTCAGGTCGGTCGTTCACTCGGCTTCCTACGGCAGCTCAGTGAATAGACCCCATTGTGTTTGCTGAATCTGTCTGACATTGCTCATAGCTGTTAATTTAGATTAATCTATCTTTATGAAAGTTATCTGTAACAGATACTGTGCAGGAGAAAATTAGGTTCTGTCATATACGGAACAGACTCCACACTTCACAGTTCTGATTGCAGTGTTTGTACATTTGTTCAGAAAATGTTTATTTCAAAACCACACGTTATGGTAGAACAGTTGGAAAAAAACAACATTAGTATCCACATCATGAGATTCTGATGTCGTATGTAATATTGTCTCACAAATAAATGTTTGTTTTAAGAACTGTTCATGCTGTATTCATAGACTGCATACATTTGGTAATATTTTGCATCCCTCTGTTATAATGTGCTTTTAGAATCCATGATATTTTATTTTAAGCATGTATTTATTAATTTTGTTCAGCATTGAAGTTATAAGCTTCTTTTTGTTACATTTCAGAGGAAAGGAACACTTTAACAATAAACATAGAATATGCTGAAAACATACTGGGGGAATTTATCAAAACTAGAGCAGACAGAATCTGGAGCAGTTGCCTATAGTAACCAATCAGCTCTTCAGTTTGTTCAGTTAAGCTTTGAAAATAAAAGATAGAAACTGATTGATTGCCATGCACAGCTGCTCTATATTCTGTCTGTTCCAGTTTTTATAAATTTCCCCCATTGTGTTTGTGAGTCTATCCATACACATGGGATCATGCAAGGTACAATGCACGTATTGTAATTGTATCATCTTCCAAAATAAACTGCTCTATAATACAACATTGAGAGATATGTTGAGCTGCTAGAGCTGGTCGATGAGTATGTACACACATTAAACTTACAATCATGTATGAGTGACCTCCTGTCACAGGGCAACATGGTGGTGCATTGTAACACACTCACTTAAAGTGATATTAAAGTCGCATTTACCCCCAATAAGGACTCACCTTAAATTATGCCTCTTGATCCGATCATCTTCTTCTTCCCAGTTTCCTAGTTTTCTAGCTTTCAGGAGCACCTCCAGCGCTGGTGCCGGTCTCTAATCCAGCACTGACTGCGTATCTTCTGTGGTCCATGAAGTCTTTTTGCATGCACGCTGCCGGGCTGCTAGCATTGACTTACCCGCTGTCTCTCCTCTTCTCCCCCCCCTGAAAATCTCTACTGCGCGTGCGCCCACCCCATGATCCTTCATGGCCGCTCAAGAATCTTCAGATTTTCAGATTGGAGTGAGCAGCGGAGACACAGGTAGGTTTTTACCTATTTGGTAACTTTATTTTTCTTAATGTTTTTTTCATATATCTATTGCTTGCTATCAGTAGATATACGCAAAAAAAGAAAGTTTAACTGTACTTTACCTCCTGCCGTCCGCCCGTTGAGAAAAAACGGACGGACGGCAGACTCGCATTAGCGGGTTGCCTTCTCCAGACGGCTTTTTTTTTCTGCGCGTGCACGGGCAGAAAAAACATTCCCGCTCTGCACAGCCATTACCGGCTGTTTCATATACATTTATGTGCTCTCTTTGCGCCCCCCCTCGAGTGCCGCCGATGCCGCCCCATCTCCTGACCCCTCACCTTCAATCCTGGGATCCGCTAGCCCGGGACCGGCTCGGGAGGGCGTCAGGAGGAAGATGGGATCAGCATCTTCTTCCTCCTCGCTGACCTCCCTCCCAGGTCTGAATGCAGAAGTGATGTGCATAACATCACTTCCGCATTCACCTGTCAGTCATCTGGCTGCTATAGCCAGAGAGAAGAAGCTGATGAAGCAGATCTCTGCTTCATCAGCTTCTTTGGGGTCCCTAGGTGACATTAGGGGTCTTAGAGACCCCTAATGTTTCCATAAAGAGGAGTGGTCAGTGTGCCTTTGCTATTATATAGGGGGATTGTTATCCCCCTATGTGATAGCAATAACAATAAGTGTAAAAAAAAGTAAAAAAGTAAAAAATGATAATAATCACATATAAAAAAGTTTTTAAACCCCCCCACCAAATGTTTAAGTCCCCCACCCCCACATTTACGCCAATACAAACGTAAATACGCGTTCGATGCGGCAGCGTGTGAAAATTACAATTGCGCTACACATGTTGCATATTGACGCGAATGTCGGAGTGAGAGCAATCATTCTAGGGCCATCAATCACGGATAACACTAAACTAATGAGCGGTAAAAGCTTTTAAGGCGTCGCCTATGGCCAATTTTGGGTATTGTAGTTTATTTAGGTTTCGCGCGCGCACGCATTTTTAAGGCTTGACATGTTTGGTGTCTATTTACCCAAAGTGACCCCGTCTTTTATATTTTACCAAAAAATTGGGTAATAATAAATGTTTTATTATTTAATATAGGAGAAACAGTTTTTTTTTAAAAAGAATTCGGTAATTTTTCCTTACCATAGTAAAAAATAAAAACCCCAGTGGTGAATAAATACCACCAAAAGAAACCTCTATCTGTCTCTAAAAAATGGTATAAAATTAATTTCAGTACAGCGTTGCATGACGGAATAAATGTCAGTCAAAGAACCGCAGCGCTGAATACTGAAAAATGACCTCGATGGGAAGGGGGTTTAACACCGCGGACTTCAAGTGGTTAATGATAAATAAAGTAGACTAACACAGTCAGCTAACAACCAATGCTACCCCACATGACATTAAGTATTTTGTTCTTATCTCCTATATCTTAATGTGGATTGAGAGAAGCTGTGACAACAAGTAAATCTAGAATCTAAATTAACAGTACACATAATTTATCAAGAGTGCCCTTTAGATTTTATGAATTATATCAGTATGTTTAAAGTTAGTCATGATTTCGATCAGCTGCTCCGTGGAAATTTCTGACACTAAACATTTGGACAATGTTGCACAGAAATGCTTGGTCTGCAATGATTTATTTTTGTAGTTTTCAGTTTATCTATAATTAACAATTCAAGTAATTAATGTTGGAGGGATAGGGTGAAAACCACTGTATAAATTTGTTTTTCTGATACCCAATAGAGATATCATTCCCAGTTGGAAAGGTATTGGAGTTCACCCCCCTCTTTCATGCAAAAAATATGTAGTGGGACACAATAGCCTAGATTTCTCTGATAATGTCTCCATGTATTTAAAGTACAATTGAACCTTCAGTGTTTTTTGCATATATCTACTGGTAGCAAGCAATAGATGTATGCAAAAAAAATTTTTTAAAAGGTACCAAAAAGGTAATTACTTACTGATGTCTCCGCCACACACTCCCGTCCAAAGTTCTGAAGATTCTCGGGCAGCCACGAAGGATCATGGTGCGGGCGCATGCGCAGTAGAGCTCTTCGGCCGGGAGAAGAGGGGAGACACAATGTAAGTCAATGCATGCAGCCTGGCAGCGTGCAGCTGCACAGACTCCGTGGGACACAGAAGACACAGCAGTCAGCGCTGGATCAGAGACCGGCACCAGCACTGGAGGGACTCCTGAAAACTACTGTAAAGAAGAAGATGATCAGATCAAGAGGCATCATTTAAGGTAAGTCCCTACATCAGCATGGGGGGAGGAACAAAATGTGACTTTAATGTCACTTTAAGAGCATTTTTCCAATACATTTCAACTACTAGAAACATCTATCACAAATGTATGAGATTTGGGAAAACAGCCTGACACTTGAACAAGATGTTATTCAATCAGACGGAGGAGATATTACAGGGATACTTACAGGGCTATTCACAAAAGAGTTTGGAGAAAGCAGGAGAAGTGAACAATCTGGGACAACCTAGCTGAAATGGAAAGTGAACTGAATTGAGTTTCCAAATCAGCTATTTTGGCCTAGATTGTTCACTTCTCCTGCCTTATCCAAACTCTTCACCCTTTTGTTAATAACCCTGTAAATGTATGATGTACAGTCTATGATTTTGAACTGTATTTCCCTCCAGATTTTATTCAGAATCTCTTTTGTGGTTCCAGCCCCAGCCTGGCGGTTTGGTATGCTAGCATCCTCAGATGTTTGTTAAATTAGAATTGCTAATTTCTCAATATTTTCTAGAGGTATTGGAGGATCTTTAAATGCATCCCCCTTTAACAGCCTGGTAGAGCTATTAAATTGTTTTCTTTTCCTTTGGGATTCAAGAACCTGGGTAAGTCTGACCTGTGAATGATGTGTCTGACCAGGGAGAACTTCAGAGAAAACAAAACGTCTATTCAGTTTGTACAGTAGGAAATAGGAACTTGGAATCCCATATTTCTGTCACAGAGAAGACAAAGGTACAAGTTTGCCTTGTTGGTCTGAAAGATGTTGATTTTTTGTATACCCTTCTCAAGCCACTGCTTGGAGACTACAGGATTGGCATCCAAAGGTTAAAGTAGTAGAGGATGTTAAAGGCCTCAATAAATAAAAAGGTCCTGGGGATTTTAAAATCTTACCAATTTCTGTCTACAATAATAAAGCACCCAGCTGAAGGATGTTCTGTTTAATTTGTTTAGGAAGGTCATGTAGGTAGGCGTGTAAGATCCCTTGAAGGGACCAGGGTAAAACCATTTGTGCCTCATAAGCTGTGCCGGTGTAGAAGGTGGTGTTACCAATCCAATCTTTAACATGTCAAAATAGACATATTAGAGACTGGATAGAGATTAGAGAGAGGCATAATATAATTGAATGCTAGGAAAGTTGGCTTCCATGTACTGCTTCAGTAGCTGCAGTTTGGTTAAGGCAATCTTAGGGTTTTTTCCCCTCTTCAGATAAATCTAGATTGTCTAACCTTAAAATATCTTTATGTTTTCACAACAATGCAATTGTCTGCATAAGAATAATCTAGGGAAACTCATCATTTTGACTAGGTGGCACCTGTCCCACAACGATGTCGAAAAGATCTTTCCAAGCTTGATTTAGGGGGTCCGAAAAATTATCATTATGTCCTTGATAAACACAACCAATTTGATCTCAGTATGGCTTACATGTAACTCCTGAAATAGGGTGGGAAAGCCAAAAGATCACACCAAAGGCTCTACAGAGATGGTGAACAGCAGAGGCAACAGAGGGTAGCCCTGATACACACCTTTTTGTAATGCAAAGGTGATAGAAAGAGAGCAAGATGTAACTATCTGGGCCTTAGAGGTCCAACTAAAAATGTACCCTTCTACAACTTCTGCAGCCACTCTCAATTTTCATTGCCAAAAGCCTTCTCCACATCCAGGGCCAGCACAGCCTTGCACAGAAGTATGCTCCAACACTGCCATTATTTTGCAGACATTAGTCACTGCTGAGCTTGCTGACACAAGCCCACCTATACCAGAGATATCAGTTTATTGAAGAAAGTGGGCCATTATCCTTTAACTTAGACAACAACTTCACCTCCTGGTTCAGGAATAAGGCCTATAGGAGCTAGCTGCTAGGGTGTCATTGTCTTTCTTAGGTAATAGACATATAAAGGCCTCATTGCATTCAGAAGGGAATACTTATTTTTTATAAAGGATATGGTTATAGGAAGAAAGAAAAGTATGTTTTAGGTCATCAACATGAAGATTAGAAAGGTCTGAGCTAGTGACCTTTTTCCTAGGTGAATGTTTAATGCGCTTGAGCAACCTCTTCTGAGGTTATTGCTGCATGGAGGACGGCTAGGTCTTCCCCAATAATGGAAGAGTCACCTGTGCTAATATATCCTAAACTCACTGTGGATTATGAAAGTTTAAGAAATAAAGATAGTGATAAAAGCATCTGAATATATGATTGACAACCTTCGGGTCAAAATGTATTTGCCCTAATTCATCATCAGGCAGGTGACATGAGCAGGCTGTTGTTAAACTTTTGCTAAGTTTTCCAAAAGTGGACCT
Source organism: Nanorana parkeri (assembly GCF_000935625.1). NCBI lineage: Eukaryota > Metazoa > Chordata > Amphibia > Anura > Dicroglossidae > Nanorana > Nanorana parkeri. The sequence goes on along the minus strand of NW_017306350.1, from coordinate 168,375 downwards.
GATTTGTTCCTGAATTTAAAGAACAAAATCGTTTTTTCTCCAAGATCATATTGGATTCACCAATAATCACAAAGATGTTTGGCTTGAAGCCATGTTGCTCTGTTAGCATCAGGCATATCCTGTTTATATTGTTTGTAGGCCCTCCATTTTATGGATTTTCTTTTAGGAGGTGACTTTACCCCACAAGTATGCTTCTGTCTCCTCCCTAAAGAGGACTAGGTTATCAGGATTCATAACAATACTTTCTGCATATTCATATCACCAGCTATTAAGACATAAAACAAAGGATTCATCCAAGGCCAAAAAACTTCCAAGTGACCCGAGGGCCTTCGACTCCCAGTCGCAGCAGGGTCCATGATACCAAAGAGTGATTAAAGATAACCATTTGTTTAATGTCCACTGCAGCAATTTTGGTGAGTAAAGGGGATGTTGATAAGAACATATCCAGTCTAGACAATACTTTGTGAGAATGGGGGAACAGAGTGAAATCCAGTTTGAGGGGTTGTAAATGCCTCCAGATACTGGTAAGATCTGCCACCATTACTAGAGTGGAGTCTTGTGCATCCTGGGTACCAGGGGCTGACTGGCAACTTTTAGCCCAGGGGGCAAGTACAACTTGGAGGCCTAGCTGTCTTGATGAACTAGATGGTGGTGGTGGTTATCTGTCTTTCTGTGAAGTCACTGCAGCATTTAGATCACCCCCAATGATGATTCCATCTTGTGTTTGACAGTGCAAAGACTTTTGTAGTAAGGATTGAGAAAAATATCTATTATTTGTTTTGAGGCCATAGGCATTAACAATAATGAATTCTTAATTGCCTATAGCAACCGTGATACTACTCTATCTGCATTCTACTGAATCAACACTCACTGTTGTATCAATTAGCATGGAAATGTTTTATTTATTAAAGTCTTGACCCCAGCTGTACAACCATCTGCTGGGGCTCCCACAATGGTACTAACCCATGATTTTTCTAATACTATAGGTGCATTTTTTGTTTATTTAGGTGATATTCCTGGAGAAGGGCTATTTTGGCTTTAAGTTTTTTGAAGTGATGAAGTAGCTGGGAAAGCTTCTGAAGGGACCACAGTCCCTTAACATTCCAAGTTATAATAATTATATTTCTTAATAAGGTTTCTGTTGAACAGATATAACAACCAGAAACATGAAGCCAAATAATGCAAGAGGGCAGCAGGTGTCCCAGCAAACAGCATATGAATACCTTTATTCCTGTATGGAAATCACAGATATTGTACACAACAATGAGCAGCTAGTAATATCACTAGCAATCATACGTGTCTTACTTGTACAAAGAGTAGTAGTAAGTGTAGCAGTAGATATCTTCAGAAAGTTGGACCCACCACAGTTTCTGACATATTGGTTTGAAATGTTTTCACATTTTCATTGGTTTAGCAAACAATAATGATTTGAGACCCCCAGCTACTAATTTGCATTGAGACCTATAGGCCCACAGGATTTGAAGCCTGTTAGTGTAGTCCAGATAATGAACAATCACAGGTCTTTGTTATTTAGAGTTTTTCCATGGAGGCCAAGGTGATGTGCCCTTTCTATTTTGCAGCAAGGCTGATCAAACATGAGTCTGTAGATGTGAATGAGGTTTGTGTTGTATTTCTCATATTTTTAATTGTGCCCACCCTAGTTCATGCATTATCTGGGAGTGTATCTCCAATTCTGCCTTATCTGGGCCTAGCTTTTGTTGTATGGCCACGGTGATGAAGTTAGAAATATCTGTTTTCAGAGGTAGCGCTACCTCTGCAGACAGTTTTTATATGTAATTCTTAAAAAATACTGACATGTGTGAATCATGGAATATAATAATTATCTCACTACTCCATTTGTGTTCTTGTTGCTAGTGATGATTGTTGCCCACACTATTAAGCTATCAAGTAAAATGTGCATATTTCATGCACAATTTCCCATATGGTTTTTTTTCATTTTTTTTCTCATTGATTATGCATGATTACACAGTCAAATCGTAATCTCTAAATTGCCTTAAGCATTTGAACATTTCCTTAATTCTCCATTACTGAAATTAAAAGCAGAGAAATGGCCCTCTATGTATAATAATATATGTTGAGTATTGACAAGATAAAGGCAGGTCATTCACATTGGCAACATTTTCTGTGAGCCCTAAAGCAACCATTAACATGGCAAAGTATCCTTACTTTTTACTTTAGGCTTCTATTACTTTAGGTGCTCTGATTTTTTGCTGAAAAACAAATGGACTCTTTTAAAAACGACATCCGGCAAGCGAAAAAATTTTTTTTATTAAAACATCATAATAAAAATGGTCTTCAGGCCTGATATTACAATTTAATGATTCTTTACTTTCATTACCTTGTTATCTTTGCTGGATTTTGAAAAGTTCTGTCCAGTAAAGTTCTTACTGCAGTTTGAGATGGTTATATAAATAGAAATCCCTAAAACAATCACAATTTAATCAAATAAAATAACATCTGGAGCTGACTACTCATGTGGCTTCATGTGTAAATACTGTATATCACCATGAAGAAATGAGAAGCTCAAATATATTAGTGATTTAAATGTATGTGCCAAAATTTCTTGCAATGAAACTCCAAACAAACTAGCCATTTCCATTTTTCCATGTCAAAAATAGATGCTTTCAGGTTTACTCAATGACCAATGAAAGATAGTGATATGCAAATAAAAGTGACCCAATAAGAACCAGGAATCAGATTTCAGGTAAGGGGCCATATCTAGAAAGAGATTTCCGGTTTCTGAGGGTTATTGTGCTTTGCAACTCATCATAATCTAAATGCACTTCCATGTTAAATAACCACCTGGTAGATCCTGCTCCTCTGCTACAAGAAAGATACCTCTATATCCCAGGAGGGAGGGAGTGATAGGCACTATACTACAGGGGCACCATACTACCTGATTAGTGCCCCAACCAAATAAATGTATTTCTCCTTACTACTATTAAATTAAAGAGTGCAATACTGCTAATAAATGTACAGAGGTGGATAGAAGTTTTCAGTGCCTAAGTGTGGTCATGTGTGGCCTTATAAATGCGAGTGATCCAACTGTTTTCGGGATTGCTTGCCAATAACTTGCAATAAAGGTTAACTGCCTATGCTCAAACAGAGATTTCCATTTCCCTGGAATACCTGTAATGGTTCAGCAGTGTACAAATGACTTTATAACTGATGTTAAGCTAACCTGCTGGAAAATGTGGGTGATTAACTATGGATCATATTATTTTCTCTGTAAAGAAAAGAACAGTGACTGCTCTGCTGGTTTTGTAACAGCAGTTCATCACTCTTGGGGGTAAATCATGAAGCATATTCTAGAATGAGGATGTAAATGGGCATGCGCAGATCTCATAGATCATGGACCATGGAGAGATCTACATGTGAATGCTGGCCACAGTCCACATCCTAATAGCTAGTGATGGTAGCATTTACTCGTAGCTGTCAAAACTGCATTGTAGTTGCATCTCCCTTGCTTAAAAAGTGTCACATTAGAATATTAATTCATAATTCACTATTTTTTTGACATTTTTGGCAAACTAAGTTACCATCCCATAAGGGGGGAATATTGGGGAATGTAATATATGAGTAACTACTGCATAATAAAAAATGATTTGACTTGATGACTGCCACTAATTATAGTGACAGTTGACAATCAGAATAATGCTGTGCTTGGCAATACTTGGAGAACCATGTGCATAAAGTATTGGTGTTTTGCATATTAACTGTTTGCACACTCTATTAGTTACATGTGAATGACACTTTTTTAAAATTTTGGACAGTGCAGGGGTAAATTTAAATTTATGTTAGGCTTTAATTTCTGCTGATGATTCAGTTGGGAAGGCTTTTCCTTACTATTGTACCAGTGACACCCATTCAAGGTATAAGTGGTGGAACTAGCAATGGGACAGAAAGACACAAACAGCAATAAAACCTTTTCTAAACCTTTTCCAGTCTACTAAAAATGTGTTTTTATTTGCTCACCATTGAAGAGACTGCCCTGACAAAAATGGTTTAATTTACTGAAGGAGTAAAGCATGATCACTTTGCAAAGGGAATTTTTACTTAGCTTAGAAAATGTGGCAACAATTCACTTTGCAAAGAATACCAATAATGTGCACAGAAAATTTAAAAAACAGTATTTTTGGATGATAGAGGGCAGCACAGCTTCGCCTCATTCACTAAGCTAAGTAGAAAATTCCCTTACAAAGAGAAAATGCTTCACTCCTAGTAAAGTAGTGACAAAGAGACGGTGACGATTCCCTATAAAAACACAGATGGTAACAAAAACCACAAAAACCAGACACAGGTTATTTCTCTTCCCTGTATTACCTTACCCAGATCATACATATATGGGACTTATGAGATGCCAGGCATACACATATTTGTCAACAATGTGTAATTTATTGTTTCACAGTAATGTTAAAAATAAAAAATAATATACAACAAAATTAAAAAATAAAATACAACAAAATCTTATTGTGTTATGTTGTTAATGCATACATATTACCACGTCTGATAACCACTTCACATGCCTTAGTTACAGTTAAAATAGCTGTCTCAGCTCACATCTGATGACCACACTGGGTTACAAAATGGAAATAGTTATTTTCTCAACGTGTTTTGTGGTCAGCTCTATCAGGAGAACAGAGGTACTCCAAAATATTGCATAACAAATAAAAAGTATATATGTTGTAGCAGTGTAAGCCAATGCCACGGTGGAGGATGGCGACCTTGGCACCCAGGACTCTCAGCCAAAGGGGCTGAGAGGGTCCAGAAAGTAAAGCAGGTTATAAGGAAGAACCTGGCTTTTCAGGTTATTCCAGGTTTTCCTATTTGCAGCTGGGATCTGGAGCTCTGGAGATTTCGTAGAGCTCTGGGTGGGATGAGATCTCCAGTCCTGGGGCCAGGTGTTGCCAATGACCAGCCTGGGCTAATCAGGTGGCTGAGAGCAGCCTTATCAGGAAGCCAGCCGAGTGCTCAGGGGAGTGTTGGAGTTGTGTGTGTGCAGGGAGCACACGGACACAGACCACCTCGGGTGCATGCTAGACGCACACGGAACAGCCAGGGGTGGCTGGGAGAGGTCAGGAAGGTCGGTGACCCGAGGACCTGCGGTACAGTCTGCTAAGAGAGCAGAGTGAGGGCTCACGAGGGGTGAGCAGCGTGAGTGTCTTGAAGCTGAGGAAAGCTACAGAGCCATAACAAGGACTGTCTTATGTTGCTGTTTCAATCTATTTTGTGTTTGCCCTTTTAATAAACTGCATTCTACTTGATTTACCTGGACTACAGTGGAGTGTCCTTGTTACAATGTATACATAGAAAGTTATCATATTATAATTATTGTCCATACATGAACTTTTTTTATTAGTGTATGCACATATTTACAAAACAAATTTTTCATGGTTCATTACTCTATGCATAATAAGTGCAGAACAGGCCAGAGTAATCTCCAAGGCAGGGGTCGCAGGTTAAGATACAAGGAGGATTGAGTCATGCCGAATGGGTATATGTCTCTAGTATCATACAAAATGTATAAAATCCTAGTTATAGTAAATCGCAGCTGTGTGGGAATAAATGGATCTGTGGGTAAAGACTGGAGCAGAAATTTTGTTCACTAATTAATCACCAGTGAGCTAAAAAGTTTATATTTGGCAGCCGTTTTCTGTAAACACTGTAGATGTAAAGAGTTACTTTAAAGGGAAACTAAGGATTTGGGTCAGAATATTTTAAAATACTGTTATATACTGTATGTGTTTTATATTCATACAAAATATATGGCTTGAAGGAACGTGCAACAGTTGTTTGCTTTCAGATTGCCTTTTAAATTGAAAATGCTTAAGATCCTTTATGAGTAAAGCAGGCAGGGAAGGAAAAGTACAGGTAATCATTATTCTCTCTGATTCTCAGGGTCCATTCCCACCAGATGCGATGTGTCTGTGCTGCCTGTTTTTTCCAGTGCAGCCCCAACGCAAGACAAGGCCATTTGCCTTGTCACAGATGGGCAAAGCTCACAACACTGCGTGGCGGTGGTGTGCGCTGAAAAACATTTACTACAAACAGTACTTTATTTACCACAGTGGGATGCAAAGCAGTACACCCTCCACACTATGCTCATAGAACCTAAACAGTGCAATGTGCCAGGATTGCCACATCAGTATTGTGCCAGGCAATGTACACCAGCAGCTGTGCGATATAGTGCAGCAGCTGATGTGAATGGGCTCTTAATCTGTAGGTGTATAGTTGAGCCTGGCTATTGAGCTCTGTAAACAATAGCCTTTTTTCAGAAAAGCAGTTCGGATAGTAAACTTCTATAATGGAACTCAGAGCACCATCTGCTGACTAGAAATGTAAATATGAAATATGTATATGCAATGTATGTATTCACCAGACAAACAAATAAAACACTGTTTTTAATTATATATTTTAGTCCTTAAGAAAAAAAATTGGGCTATACAGTTTAGCCACTAGAATGAGATTTGTATTTCACTACAATGTTTTCAGTTTTTCTACTGTTGAGATACAATGGGCAACCAGATACACAGTCTATTGTTTTTAATCAGACAGACCTTTTTGGATAACTGGAATTGTAAGAAGGTGCACGAAAGCATCACCACCACACAGGACTACAAAGCAGGTAGAGTCTGCATATTAGCATGTATGTACTGTATATCCAAAACTTTTTTCTTTTAGTTTTGGATAGAGTGTGCAAGGGATAAAAGCCCTGACGGTTTATTTTTTCATGCCCACAGGAAAATTATTATATAAATAAGTACATGTATACATATATTATTAGCATAACAAAGAAAACAGCATAGAATTCCTTTAGTTAGGTTTGTAATTACTGGAATCTTCTGTGTGTTTGGGGAGCCCCATAACCACAGATCAACAACCCCTGCACTCTGTGTCCTCAGATTCAGCTGCACAGCTCTACCAAACCCACCTTGCCAACCCACCAGATCAAGGCTATCAAGAAGACCTCAGCATCCAGTAAAGTGACATGATAGTATAATGGGATGGTGGGTTGTATGGCATAACCTCAAGTTAGAGTTGAAGTCAACGTCTTGGTAACAGAATGCACCCAGAATAGGGGGTTCAGCAGGATTTATTCCATATTGTAAGTTCACAGACTGGTTCCCACTAAAGAGTAACCAATTCAAAAAGAAAAAAATCCTTCCCTTACATAGCCTGTCATATGTGCCTGCTTTTTATTTTCTGATGCTAAAATGTTCTCATTACAGACACTAGCAATTGGGAAATCAATTTCATTCTAAATATTTATTGGCTATATTTTACATATTTATTTGGACACAAAATATTCTTCATATAGAAATGTATTCATGTATGCAGGTCTTGTTTGCTGCGGTTTGTACTGACAGCTCAGATTCAGCTCTTTTCTGTGAGGCACAGATATCTAGGGAACATAATGACAGGGAACTTTTTGACACAACATGAAAAGGGCAGTGCAGCTTGCAGCAGGGGAGCGGTATAAAATGAGCAGTGTCTGTGTTCAGGTAGCTATTAGGACTACATGAAAAATTAAACCAATAGACCTTGGTTACCTTGTATCTTCTTAATAGCAAAACACAAGTTAGAAAAAGCTGGCTTTTGATTAAATATCAGAAATGCATAAGCAGATTAGCTTTTGTTACAATTAGACCGGATAAATACATCAAGCTATTCATTACAAGGCCTTTAATAGCTTCCACTAAAGAGTCCTATTAGTTCTTTGTAAGAACTATTTAGCTCTGGAAATGCAGACAGAATTTGATTTACAACTTCAACATTATAGTATTCCATTATTCACATCATGCTTAAAATTGCAAACTGTATTAGGATAACAAAGAGCAATTATTTAAATGTGAAATTTGTATTTAGTCATGCCAAACACTCATATATGTACTGCACAATGTTTTTTTTAATATTCATTGTGCATCACTGCAATGTCAACATGCTTTCTAGTAAAAAAAAAAAAAACTGGGAGCTTTAGCACTGGTCTTACTCTGCTACTATTTCCAAAGCAAATTACACATATTTCGACAGGAGTGTATTATATTATTTTGGATCTCTCATATTGAATTCAAAATTAGGTTTATCGCTCCAAACTCTGAATGTCAAGGTGTGTTTGGTCCATGGATAAACTCCTACCCACATTGCAACCTCTCCACCCATACATATATAGTGCACACCTGTGCACACATACCAACCTAAATATATTTTGGCTAATACTATACATCATATAGGGATAAGAATCAGAGGTCAAATCTCAGACCTCATCCTTGGTGTTATTGTACCCCCTGCATCCTCTATAATTTTACCATTGGATATGAATTGAGTGGACTGACTACTGATGAATAAAAAGGTGTTAATGCTTTCTAATGCGCAATGTGTGGAATTGTTACTGTGTCATCTAGTAGCAGGAATGCTGCAGCATGACAATATCACATTGAGCAAAGTCAAATCCATCCTAAAGATTTACAGAAAATGTTTAACTTAATGCAAGTTTAAACTGGTACTTTGACTAAAAATGAAAAGACAGCTTATTCGCTCCCCCCCTTAATGCAAAAACACTACGATAAATTTTAAAAAACTGAAAGGGAAGAAGTTATTAAATATACTTATCTTACCCCCCTCCCCCTTCCCTGACATCTAGACGAAGGTGACAACATGTTCCTTTCAATGGCATCCCAGGGAAAGCCAAGTATTATGCATTACGCTAAAGCACGATATGGGCTACTCAGCATTTAATGAATTATTGGAAGGAGCGTTACATCATTCCCTGTAGTATAGAAAAAAGGGAAGGTAAGTACATTTATTTTAAAGGGTATTACAGCAGCTTTGCATGGAGCGGTGGTAAAGTAAATAAACATATCCTGCACATTATTGCAGCAGGAATCCCAGGTCAGTCTGTACAGATGCATCTGTCCGTGGCTGTATGCATGTAATTGTACATGGAACGATTTGCGGTTCGGGATGGATGCTTGTCCCTGGACGCAGATAGATTGCATCTGTACCAACCCACCTGGGATTACTGCTACAAGAATTCCTAGGCGCACATAGTAGCCCAGTGTGTGCTTGAGGCCTTGAGGTCTTGGAGCTGAACAAATTTTTCGATCTTCATGACGGCATTCCATTCTGACAGCAAAATAATTAAAACTTATTGAAGAATAAGCCTGACAGAACTAATGCACATAGAAGAAGGATTAGGGCTCAATAAACATTTCAGATATTAATAAAGCCAGCCACCCCAGTCATCTCATCTAGATAAATGTACAATTAAAAGCCAGAAGTTTCATTTGTTTTAGTGGGATAAGGGAATAATTAAAACAATATCTTATTAGAACTAATATTTAGCATGGTTTATAATTTGTCATATTAATGAGAGTACATGTCAGTAATGAACTGAATCTAACTTTGTATAGAATACTTCATGTATTGATTTATATATTTTAATAAACACATTCAAATTAAATGCAATAATCCATATTTATTAGAATATCAGCAAGAACATATTGGATTACTAATATTGCAGGAATGTTACATTTTAAAACAGAGAAAAAAAATAATTATTTCTTCCACAACAAAAGAACATTTTAATAACTGCAAGATTTCTGTAATATCAGTATTAGCATACATATATAGAAATGTTTGAGAATTTTTGAATTATATATTGAATGCAATGAGGTAAATAATTTTTTTGCAAAGCTACACATTTTATTGGAAATATGTAAATGATCCATTGTATAAAGGGCCACTAAACTGTTAGATAATATTTTTATATGTATCTGCTTTACTAACAATACTAATCATGTTTATAGGTCATTATTTGTATAGGGATTATGGATAAATGAGAATGAGACCCTATTCGATTGCTTTATAATTTAAATTTGTCCAGGGTAGGAAAGCACTCAAGTAGACTACAGGGCGTCCATGAGAAAATATACATTATTTAGTTATGTCTAAAAATTTTAATCTTGTATATTGGAAAGTTAAAATCAAGGCTTTACACATGGTATTCATTAATCAAGTTAGACAGGTGAGTCAGACAACAAGAATATCAAGATATACATTATAAATGCTATCTTTCTACTGAAATTCTGCTCTAATTGCACCTGATTAGGTCATAATTATATAAGAAACAATGTTACCTTACACAAAATGCAGTTTGTACTGCAATACTCTTTCCAGCACTGTCCCTCTGCCTTCTGTTAGATATATTGATGGACTTCATAATTCATTCAACTTCCTGTGATCCCAAGCATTTATGAACACATCCCCTGGGAGTGCACAACAACATCAGCCTGGACTCACAGTACGATATTGCAGGAAGAATCACTGACGCCATAATGTCAGTATTGAAGACCACCCACCACTGACACTGGAGCAGAAAAGTAAGAACCCTGTGATGTTACATTTAAGGTATGTATAAAGGACATTTTCAAATATAGGTGCAGGAGAGGGTGTGGAGGGGGTTCTGCTTCAAACAAATACTGACTGTTCTATCTGATAATCAGCACATTTATTTTATTTTCTAATTGTTCATGGCTAAATGTCACATGCTGTAGCCCCTACTTCTTCATCATTCATTAACTTTTGCAGCAGGCCTATGCCTATACCCAACATTTACGCGTAGGTAAGGCTTGGTTCACATCTAGGCGATTGAGCTGGTGAGCTGTTGTCGCATTTTTTGTTTGTGCGATTGTGCTTTGAACACCGCTCGAAAATAGCTCCTGCACCCTTTTGCGCGACAGACGATTTCTACTGTGCGACAAATCACAAAGATGTGTACAGCTTCCATAGACGTGAATGCAAATCTCTGTTTTGTGTAATATCTAAACCTGCACAATAAATCGCCTAGCTGCGAACCTAGCCTAAAAGGGAGAACAGCACTGTCGAAGTGATAATATTTAGTGGTTTACTGAAAATCCTATTATGCAAGCTTTGTAGCAATAAAACATCTTATCAAGTTTTTTAACACATCAAAGTGCAAACCATATACAGTAGAAATTCAGAGCAACGATAGTTTGGTCAATTATTGTAAGACAATTGTTGATAACAGGCATCAAAGGTAATAGATGTTTACTTTTAGTCCTATAGACTGAGAAGTCTAGGGGCATATTTATAAAGCAGTGAATGTGACATTCACCAAACATTCCCTGCAGGTAAATAAATCACTTTATTTTAAAACACATGCACCAGAAAGATGGACCTGTAATGAACATCTGGTGAATGCCACTTTCAGTGTTTTATAAATATACCCCTAGATGTGCAGTTGCGGCCCAAAGTGACCTGACTTCTTGTTTCAATTCCCTCTAAAGCAGAGGTGTCAAACTCAAATACACAGTGGGCCAAAATGTAAAAAATGCTCCATGTCAAGGGCCGGGCTGGTTCACACAGTATAATACCGTGGTCTATACAGTATATCACACAGTATAATACAGCGGCATATACAGTATATCACACAGTATAATAACAAAGCATGTACTTTTAATTATTAAAAAGCATGATACATAATTACAATAAAACATTTTTTTAAACTTTTATTTACTTTCCCTTTAAGAAATAGCCTAAATATTTAAATAATAAGAGCCAAAAGCAGACATTAAATAGTACAGAGCATTTACAACAAAATAATTTACTCACGAAAAAGTTTTTCCATCTTGTGCCCGCTTCTGTGGATTCTTCCCCTGCTTCTCTCCCCATTGCGCAGGGGAGATATCAGTGGGGCATCGGGAAAATAGTTTTATTGTTGGATCCTGAATCCCGCCAAGGAGCAACTCACGTCATCTGGACTGGACTTTGGGACCCCTCTCAGTCACGTCACCTCACGGCCACATCTCCCTTGTCACACTGTGCTGCTGCCAGGCTGCCTGCTGGGTAATGCAGTCCTCTGGCCGGCGGTAGCTCTCCGGCACCTCAGTCCCATGAAGATCGCCACGGGCAGCGTGAGAGAGCAGCCGACGGGCAGGGCCAGATCTAATGATAATTAATTATCATCGGGGGGGCCAGAGATAATTCCGCGGGCCTTGAGTTTGACACGTATGCTCTAAAGAAACAGATAATTCTGACTGGTCACAATGGACCACTATTTCACTTTTTCCTGTTTACGCTTATATAGTTTATTACAATTTTTTTTTAAACAATCTACTTACCTTATTTTCATTTATGCAATTTCTCTGTAATTGTTTAGAAAAGGCCTGGAGGGAAATCGCTTAGTTCTTTCATATATTTATATAAGGTAGAAAAACAGCTATAATTTGCACAGCCTTAGCTAAGGTTTTCATCTCTGTTCTTTACCCTTGTGTATTGTACATTCTAGTGTAATCATTTATAATAAAGGAGAATGTTAAGTATTTAACTGTAGTGTCTCCTTTTTGTATTACAATTACGTACTCCATGTGTATTTTTATATCACAAAAAACCTTCACGTCGACGAAAAGCAACGATTAATTTATTCCTGACAAATGTAGATGCGTTTCATAAGGCAGTAGTTGCTGATAAAGTCATTTATACAAATACGCTTTTGTGGACAGAACGTTCCTACTTCTTTGTATGATGCTTCATGGATATTTTAGGAATTTAAAACACACTTGGCTTTATTAACGTTTAGTTTATTTAACTTAACTAGCTATCTCAATAACTCAGTGGCAGAATGTCAAAAATTCCCAGCAAGGTGCTTCTTAAAAAGCAGCTAAAATAATGATGGAGCACTTAATGTCTTGTAAGGATGACAAAATTAATTGCCATAACTGAGCCGCAGAATAGTAAAACTTTAAAAATGGTATATGAAGTCAGTTTGGAAAATAAAGAACCTCAGAAAGAGCTGCTCTTGCACCTTGTTGAAATTCATGACTGTGAAAAAAATATTTCCATCAAAAATGACTAATGAACAAAGAAAAACTATTTATAAAGAAGATACAGAATTGTGAATTAAAAATTATTAGTGAAAGTCACCATATTATGTTTTTTATTATGTCCATTGTCCATTATTTGCAATGGACAATAGCAAACTAGCTATTGTACCCGCCCTCTGCTGCTGTCAATCAGCAGTGGGGACCTGATGGAGAACTGCCGCAGAGGGCGGGTGCAATGCTAGTTTGCTATTGGCTATTGCAAATTGAAATAGCCAATAGGAATCTAGCAATGCATTTCTATGGCCAAAAACATTTTTTTTTCTGTCAGACTAAAAAAAAGAAAAAGCAGCGTTTCTCTCCTTGGCGGCCGGGAGCAGGAGACTCCCTGAGCGCCCGGTAGAGTTAGGCTGTCTGGAGATCAGTGTCCCTGGTTAGCTGGTAACCAGGGACGCTGATCTCTCTGCAAGTGCCCGGAGCTCCGGTAAGCTGTCAGAAGCAGGCTGTCGGCCGGCCATTGGCTGGCCGCTCGGCCAGCTTCGGCTTTCAGCGTGGCCGAGCCAAGGCATATGCCTTCGGCTCGACTGAGCCGCTCGGCCAAGTTCAGGAGCTGTACGGGCTATAGTGAATAGCACGTACAGCAGCCCTTCGGTTCTACTGAACCGAAGGGGTCCTGGGGCCGAAGCTAGCCGAAGGATCGGCCGAAGCTATGGCTAAATCCTTCGGCTGCTTTGTGAGTAGACCCCTTAGTGCCCCTGGTAAATTAATAAATAAAGGTATACATCCTTGATGTCTATGGATGCCAAGAAGTCCCTCTGATGTTGGGGTGACACTACCGAGTGGATAAATTCCATTTTGAACTTTCATATTTTTAGATTGCAGTTGCACAGTGGAATCGAGCAGCAGGTGAGCCTTGTGACAGGTGGGGCAGCAGTGCAGGGCAGATTCATGATGAGGAGTGGAGGATCAGTAATTGTGTCATATTTACAGATCCTCCTGAATGAGCACCGGATTGATAAGCACTGATTACTCCAGTGTTTATTCATAACTGAGGCAATAGTAAACATTTACTCCTCTCCTCACCTGAACAAGAAGCACTTTCTATGGAGCACTTCCTCATCAGTGTTCAGTGAGTGCTATCCTCAGTCTTTGTATCCATCTCAAAAGGGAAATATAATATACATAGATTTCAGGGGGGCCTTGGTGTACTAAATATTAACAGATTTTATCAGGCCGCTCAGATTACCCAACTTTCTCTGCTACATACTACACAGGATACTAGTGATGTCCCGATACCGATACTAGTATCGGTTCGGGGCTGATACCAGGCATTTTCAGGATTACTTGTACTCCTGAAAATGCCCCGATTCTTAAGGCCGATGCAGACCCTTTCAAATTTCGTTGGGTCCTCGGCAGCCTGCTGGGGTCCTGACATGGACAGCTCCACACACAGCACAGTACAGCCCCGAACACCGGGACCCGTCCGATCAACTGAGAGCCCTGCAGAGATCCACATGACGCCCAGCAGAAACTGCAGCCTTCTGCTCTAGTGGTATGTAATGTGCTGCTGTGGGATCTATTGTGCAGATGTTGTGGGATCTATTGTACAGATGTGGGATGTATTGTGCAGATGTTGTGGGATCTATTGTGCAGATGCTGTGGGATCTATTGTGCAGATGTTGTTGGATTTATTATGCAGATGTTGTGGGATTTAGTGTGCAGATGTGGTGGAATTTATTGTGCAGATGCTGTGGGATTTATTGTGCTGCTGTGGTGTGATGTATTGTGCTGCTGTGGTGGGATGTATTGTGCTGCTGTGGGATTTATTGTGCAGATGTTGTGGGATTTATTGTGCAGATGCTGTGGGATTTATTGTGCTGCTGTGGTGTGATGTATTGTGCTGCTGTGGTGGGATGTATTGTGCTGCTGTGGGATTTATTGTGCAGATGTTTTGGCATGTATTCTGCAGATGTGGTGGGATGTATTGTGCTGCTCTGGGATGTATTGTGCTCTGCTCGGATTTATTGTGCTGCTGTGGTGGGATGTATTGTGTTCTGCTGGGATGTGCTGCGATCTGCTGGGATGTATTGTGCTCTGCAGACATCTGTATTCTGCTTTGGGGACATCTGTATTCTGCTTTGGGGACATCTGTATTCTGCTTTGGGGACATCTATATTTAGCCCGGGTGAGAAACTGCCCTAAAATCATTAGTCTGTGTTGTTTTAGAAAAAATGTCACATGTCCCTTTAAGGAAAAGTATCGGTAATTGGTATCGACAAGTACCTGAGGGCAAGTCTTAAAAAAGTGGTATCGGGACATCCCTACAGGATACCCATCTGTTGGGTTTCCCGGAGAATCAAAACTGTGACAAGGTCTAGGTATCCTCTCTCCTTTTGCTCCCACGTTCTGCCCACCTCCTCCCCATGTCCACTCATGCTTTACAGTCTAAGAGTCTGGGATTCGGTTGGCTTCTCTCATAAACTTGTTTTTACCTTTCTTCCCCTTCTCCCGATTCCAAAAATAACACTGTTTATCCCTGGAATGAACCAACTGGACTTTTTCTCCTGGTGGACTACTCATTGATTTTGTCATGTTCATCACTTCCTTACCTCCTGCAATTTCCCAGATTTGTCTGTACTCAGAGAGCACCATGGCGCACCCACAACAGGTCCTCCAGTTTACAATGTCCCTCCTGTACTCATCTTTATATTCCCACCCCTCTATCTTCTCCCTATCCTACACTGGCAACTGGGACATGGATTTCAGTGGTCTTGATGTATCCCTTGTTTTGGAGGACTGTGGTAAAATCTGGTCTTAAATAGCTAAATGTTCTTTCAACACATCTACATTGGAATCTGAATAGAAAGTTCTAATGAGGTGGTACTGGGTTCCTTCATGCATTGCAAAGGCAATTTCATCATACAGTGATACAAGTACTGAGTGAGGAGAAAGAGTACATTTTTCACCCAATCATGACTGGGCACAAGCATGTTCCACCCAGCAAAAGGGCCTCCAACATAAGCTCTAGGGTATCCAGGGATGAGAATGGTGTTGGGCAACCTGAGGGTGGGAGAAATCTGAGGACAGGAGTAATACTGCAGGCATCTCCCCCCACCAATGTCACTGATCCCCCCCCCCCCGTGCCCTTAAGCGGCTGTCTATGCAGCCTTACGCTAGCGCTAGCCCTGCATAGACATCCCATAGCAGCACTCCGAAACTAATAGGAGATCTGAGATATCCATGTTACAGGTCAAACCTATTATCTCAGAATAATTTAGAAAAAATGAAGACTATCAGCTACTAGTACCCTATATGTGAAGCCACAAAGAATGACACCACCAATAGTTTACTGTGGAGCACCCCAATACAAAGACACCCCAAAGTGCACCACTCCAGAAAGTATAACCCAGATCAGGGGTTCTAAATTCACTCAAATCTGCAGCCTTGTTCCGGATCAGTAACTTAAAGTGTGGAAGCTACAGACAACCAGGCCACTAATATACTCAGGTGGTTGAAAATAGCAGCCACCGTATTCCTCCTACTACAGGTTTCTTTAAATAAGGTGGTGTATTGTATCCTAAAACAATTAAATCATTCTGTGTAGGGGTGCATTTCAGCTACAGGTTCTACAAGCCATTTACCTATCATTGAGGAGTGAGGGGAAATAATGAAATATGTATCAGCAATAAAATGTGATTTTTGAGTGAGATAAGCATGTATGTGAACTGTTCTTCTATCCTGAATGAAAAGGCCACAATGCAGACATTACATTTTAATAAAATTACATAAATCTTTCTAAGGTGCTTTACATTTTATTACTTTAATTATGAAAGTTAGGAGCAAAATTTATGTGGCTTGGCTTATTTGTTTACAACGCTGCTCTGGATTTTAGAATTCCTGGCACCAGCTCCAGCTTTGCTTGTGGCCTTTCATAAAGGAAAAGACAACATGTGCACTACATTCAGGTTGCTATAGATGTCAAGCTGTGGATCTTTGATCAGTACAGCAGTTGGAGTCTAGTTTGCTGTGACCTTCTTCAATATGCAATGAGGCTGCTCTGTAGTCAGGGGACTAGTCCTTTTTATAATGGAACTTTAGCTATTACCTTTGCTGCCACTGTATAGTAGGATAGGAAACTAAAACGTATGTGACTGCGGAGGAGATCTGGAAGGATATCTTAGGATGAAACACCCACAATATAAAACAATTATTTTACATTACAAATAACATATTACATGACTAAACTCCAACCATAGAGTGCTGGGAAGTTTTCCTGTTTTAGCAGACCCTTCAATCTTTACATAAATTGTAATTACCAAAGAGCCCAATTTTTTGGTGTATTGTATGTATCCTCTCCCTAGGGAAAAGTAGACTGCATTTTTAGTGAGCATATAGTTGAGCTATTATTCTAATGTTAACTACCAAAATTATGCAAATTTTCTTTTTTGTGTTGCTTGCCACATACAGTATATGCCACATATATAGTTTAAAATATAAAAAATAAAAATAAAGTGAAATGAAGATCTCCTTTTTCTGTTAAACTCTATCTCCCACTTTAAAAGAATCCAAAGCTGAGAGAATATGAAAACTGCCATTGCTGTCCTCTGAAAATACTAGTTGCCTGGTTGTCATACTGATCCAAATGGCTTTAAAGCCCAGCGCAAAACTAATTGGTGCTCTCACCCTTTCACAAAAAAACCTTAAACACAAACTTTACTCACAGTACGCTAACACATGACCCTCCACAGTGCCTCTTCTGGAGGTGGAAAGTAAAGACCAAAATATATAAAAATAAAATATACCTCCAAAAAAGAAATTCAACTAAAACCCTAAACACAAAACACTAACCCTAAGACAATAGAACCCAGTGTCTTTTTTTTATTTGTTAAAGTTTTTTTTAGTATTTTGCAGAAAATAAAAAAGTGTAAAATTAAGAAAAAAATAAAATAAAACTACCCCAAAATGGGGGAGGCAGCAGCAGCTACACAGCAACAGAACAAAAATGTAGTACAGTAGGGTCTATTCACTGTGAATGCCATGGGCAGTACACAGTCACAACAAAATGCCATTTACAGTACTAGAGCACTGATTCCAGTGAATGCAGGGGGGTACACACCACTCTCTGCAGCTCATCACATTGCAATTCACTTGAATGCAGCAATGCCAAAATGCAGCACTGAATATAGCACTAAATAACTCTGTGATAGCACACTACTAGCACTGTACAAGTAGCACAAACTGTCTCTCCCTCACAAAGCTATCAGCTGTCATTCACATAACTCCAACACTCACTCACAAAAGGATGCTGGAAGAGCTGATTTTTATAAACATGTGGCTGGCACATTTTTAGAGCCCCATTATTGACCATTATTTTTCACCTGACAAGAGTTCACAGGTCAGAGAAGGCATTAAGAGGCTCGCTTTTGGTGCCTGGGAGATAGACTTACCCATAAGTTTGCCATTTGGGCAAACAGCAAACATTCAAAGTTTGCTGTGAACCCAACTCGACAGTAAATGCAAATCTCATCCCTATCCTTGGGTTTTGATATACTTTGGGTAGAGGATTATTGCTAAATCCAAGAGATGTCTTTGCACCCTTTTAAACTGGCAGATGCTTTCAATCATTCCTTCACCATAGGAGCACAATTCTTTTTCCAAAAACTTGCAGTCAAACTATAATTGGAATTCACAGGGAAAGAATAGAGGAACTTTTTATAATGAGTTGGAATGAATAGCATTAAAAAAGTCCAATGGTGACCCAAGAGTTAAAAGGGTAGTACAGACGCCAAATATTTGTATCAGTTTGCAAGAAGCTATTGCCCGTACATCAGTATAACAGAGCACATCCACCAAATGTAGTGGATGGTACCCAGAGCACACAACCACTCCAACACAACTGAAAGATTTTATATAAGTGTAATGTGCAATTTGCTTATGAGTGTTTATCTTCTGATTTAGGACTTATGTGCCAGATATAGTAATTTAGGCGGTCTACAAGGTCATTCCTGACATTGTACTAAAATACAGTGGTAAACCTTTACTAATTACCACAGTTCACTCAACGCTGTCATATCCATTTTGATTGAAGAGGTGATGGGCAGTGACACAAAGTTATGCTAACAATTCAGATCATAATGTTACAATGGTTTGATGACTGCAACTCTCAGAATATGAGAAAAACATTGCACAGGGGCCTATGAAGAAGCTTTCTTGCTGTTTCCTTGTGGAAGAGAAAGTATGAGAAGAAGATAATTCCACCATGAACTTTAACTTAAAGTGATATTAAAGTTGAAAGGTTTTTAAGCTGTTTGAAATGCTGATGAAATCACTTACAACGGATGCTGCTTCTTAATGTTTAAAAGTTTTATCTTCCAGCAGAATCAGCGGGTCCCCTGAGCACTTCCAAGTCCAATTGCAGTAAAATCTAGGTAGTTGCACTGAGAACATTTGTAAAAGAAAGAGAAGTAATTTAATTGCCCCAACCTTGCCTAGCCAAGTACAATTTATTATTAAATGGTTATACAAAGTTGTTTGATTAGAACTAAAAGGATATATTCAGTGGACATGCAGATGTCACATATGCAGGTGTATTTAAACATGTCATACTTAAAAAAAGGTTTACTTCTCCGAAACATATGATCTACACCCCTGATAGAAATGTTCATGTTTTTAAATAGATAATATTTCATTTTAGTTACTGTTTTCATATTGTCTAGAACAGTAAAATTCAAAATGCGTTGCACAGGCAAAAAAAATGATTTTTAACATTTAAAAGAATCTAATTTGTAACCATGTTTGTATTTGATGGCTACTTGTCATTCATAGAATTGTTTTCCTGTTTCAAGCAATAGAGTAATGGAAATGTTTCCTGAGATTAGTCTCTGTTTTCCCTGGCATGTTTCTTTCCCAGTATGGTTTCATGTCTGTTACCATGACTACTACTGTCAATCACATATTTCACATCTTATTTTTAAGTGATCCATTTTCATTCACTATATGATTATTAAATCTGCATAAATTGTTTTGTGAATATATTCTACCAAGTTTTTGCCTTTGGATTTTTTTATGTTTTTTTATATAAAGGTATGTAGCAATTCCAAACAATTTGTTTCACAATCTTTATACAAATCTTTAAGCTCATAACTACAGTGCGACTATTCATCTTTCAGAATATTTAATAACTGAATTTAAACACACCTTCTTACATTTAACTATTGGGTATTTAGGACCATTTGCAGATAAAATCTGTAACCTTTTTTTCTTTACATCTGCTGTCTCCTGCTGTGCTTGGATCCTCAAACGTTCTGTCAGTTTAAATTCCATTCTATTTTCTAATAAATATGTGTAAAATGGTATATCAAAGAAAGCATGTCTGTTCTTTTTTTATGTGCATGTTCCTAGCTTATGATAGGTCCCATATTGATAATACATACCCAAAATGGTGTCAGGGATGGTTTCTTTAATTTAACAATGGCAATCAACTCAAAGGGTAACTTTAAAAAAGAATAAAAATTAACACATCTTAATCATAAAAAAATAATAAAAATAATAAGGCACCTGTAATTGTCATGCAAACCATTTTGTAATTTAATGTTATTAAAATTTGCCTTTCCATTTAAAACTATAGTCGCTTTACTTTGGTAAAGTCCTATGCTGTATATACAATACATAATTTGGTTTCTGCAAGCTGCCAGCTATGGATCGTATACGTGTGTGTTTGTGTGTGTTTGTGTGTTTGTGTGTGTGTGTGTGTGCGCAGAGCATTGTAACAGTTCATTTTAAATGTTATTTTTTATCAAAAAGTTGCCCCTTCGCTCTAATCACTCACTATACTGGTCCCCTCACATATTTATAACTTCCATGCATTACTGGCAATAAACATCCCAGTGGTTGGCCAGGAGGATATAAATAGTCATTGTGACGGACTGCACCGTCACTGTGCTAGTTGGAGGGGGCTGCACACTGGCCTCTTACCTTAGTCGCTCTCCCTTCCCCGCAAGCAGACACGACCCCAGTGTCTGCCACCCCAGCAGAAGAGCTGGCTATGGGGCAGAGCGCCGTTGGCCTCTTCCCAAACCCCATTACAGCTCCGGAGAATCTGAGAGCAGATCCACGCATGATGTCTCCCCAGCGGTGGATCACAGAATGGGAAGCAGAGAAAGTCGTTCTCCCTTCCCCGCAAGCAGACACTACCCCAGTGTCTGTCACCCCAGCAGAAGAGCTGGCTATGGGGGAGAGAGTCAGGTACCTGTCCCCAATAGCAGTGACCCGCCCCAGGATCCAGGGAGTGCGGACAGATGGTCCCGGCCTGCAGCGGCTGTACGTATGTAAGGGAGACAGAACGTGCAGTTCTAATCCCCAGCGCCAGAGACAAACTTTTTATTTGGGTGTTTTGCTGGGGTGGGGGTACATGTCTAATGCAGGTTCCGACCTGTTGAAGATCGGGAACCTGGTTAGTCAGTTTGTAATGGGGGAGAGATGTGACGGACTGCACCGTCACTGTGCTAGTTGGAGGGGGCTGCAGACTGGCCTCTTACCCACTGATTATGGCCCAGCAAGAGAACAGGAGATTTTGGGGCTAAATGTACATTTTATATGCAGACAGTGACTGTTGCCCTCTGGGAAATATATGTTGTAAAATGGTGGAGGACAAGGACTTGGCCACATGGTGTGTCTATTCAAAATGGAGACTTAATTAAGTGAAGAAGTCAGTTGTATAGAAGTTGCATAGCTCCGCCCCCCCTCACCTGTTATCTGATGCTCACCCTATTGTACTGTGACTTTGTATGTAAATGTCTGATTCCCTGTATAAGCTGTTATCTGTGTTTGTCATGAGGGGGAGGGGGGGGTTGTAGCCCTCCCAGTGTCTCAAAAGTGAATGTCCTTTGTTTAATAAAGGAGTTGCTCTTTCTATGTTGAACCTTCCACATGAGTTTTGCCTCATGATTGGGGGTTAGGGGCTGGTTACTGCGAATCTGCTGGCTGAGAGTGGGGCAGGAGACGCTCTTTGGCGGAGGTACCCAGTCGGGGTACCAGGCGGTCCGTCACAGTCATAATTCAGATAACTGTTTCTTTTCACAATATTTCCATAGACACTACACAACAGCAGGCAGATGTAAACCATAACCTGACCTTAGGGACAAAACAACAAAAGGAGAAACAAGAACTATAATTCTGAGCCCAGGCTGACTACATCATTCACCATGATGTGATCCTGCTCAAACTGTGCACTTGGAGAAGGACCCTCCCACACTACAGTCCTGAACACCTGGGACCTGGACGGGTGCAAGACTGCTTATTCAGGTAAGTAAATTGGACTTTTAGGTAGATTTCTTTAAATAAAGCATTAAGAATATTTAAAGGGGGTATAGGATTTTTTTTGTTATTCTCCCTGTCTGGAGATCAGCTTTAATATTAGAACTACTCAAAAGCATAAGGATTTCCTGTACTACAGCAACATTATCTGAGGTAGGCAGCTTCTGCAGTGCTATGAGTACTGAGGGCTCTGGCTGTCACAAATTTACCAATAATTAAAGCCGGCCAGGGAAAAAATGCAGTGTTTACTCCTCATTTCCTGTATGTTCATTATGCTGACCTCATCATGTATATACAGTGATCAGTGCAAGACTGTTTTCATCAAGCAAAGGGTCAGCATCCATATCATCATGGAGTGTGGGTGGGGGTAAGTATAAATGAGTCATAGAAACTAAAAACTAAAAAATAAAAGATTACCTGGGAGTGAGTGGTGGGATAAAAGCTTGTTTTTTGTTTTCCTAAAATTTAGCGTAAAAAATACTGTCATAAGAGAAGCACATAGCTGAACCATTACAAACCTCTTCTTGTGAAAACACTAGTTGCTTGGTTATCATGTTGTTCTGCTTTCAAACTTTAAGTTATTGATCAGGAACAAACAGGTAGTAAAGGATTTTTGACCTTCCTAATCTGTCTTCTTGTTTCGGTCACAGTGTATGTGACTAAGGAGTGCAGTCTTATTACCCCTTTACATCTATTACAGGTGAAACTCGAATAATTAGAATATCGTGCAAAAGTAATGGCAGTAATTGCTGCAAAAGGGGCCCAAACAAAGTACTGAGTACATATGCATGCTTGTACTTTTCAGACGTCCGATATTGTTCTATGTACAATCCTTGTTTTATTGATTGCATGTAATATTCTCATTTTCTGAGATTGTGGATTTGGGGTTCTTGGGGTTTTCATGAGCTGTAAGCCATAATCATCACAATTATGACAAATCACGGCTTGAACTATCTTGCTTTGCATGTAATGAGTCTATCTCATATATTAGTTTCACCTTTTAACTTGCATTAGTGAAATAAATGAACTTTGCACGATATTCTAATTATTCGAGTTTCACCTGTATAGTCACATCTACCCAGGCACTGATAAATTGACAATCTGGCTTCCCAGGAGGCTTGACCTGCAGAGTAAGGTGAGAGAACAGTAGAGTTGACAGCGGGCTCCAGTCAACTCTTTAAAAGATTTTACAACTGACACTGTAGAAGAAGGCAGAAAATCCAGCCATCTCTGCGCCCACACTCCCAACTAATGTTCTCCAGGCAGACTCCTTGTCTGCCTACCTATTGGCCAGCCCTGTTGACCCATTTCAAATTAAGTAAAAAAGTGTCACCTTTTCTCTACTTCATTGCTGCCATACAAAGTTATAGAAATTATTCTACATCAGTTAACAGTGTCCAAACTCCATTCAGTATATCAAGGATCCAAATGATAAATCAGTACCTTTACCTATTGCAATGAACAATAAGCAACAGTATAAATTGGACACATTTCCTCTCCATATAAATGTAAGTGCATCCTGCTTTCATTGTACAGATGCAGCTGTGAGCCAGCTGTAATAACTGAAAAGCTAATTAGATCATTTGGCTCTGTAGCTGTTTTCCTTCATTTAGCGCTAAATGGAAGACACTAAAGCAAAAGCGAACCAAATGAAGGGATATCAAGGTGCTTGAATACATTAAAAGTTCAATAAGATGTTGCAAATATGAAGCCAGCTAACGATGTTCTATCAATTCCCCTGAGAAGGCAACAGAATACAATGTTACCATCCCAATTTGCATTTATATTGCTCCTTCCAAATAGATTTCTAGCCTGGTTTACAGTCATACTTCAGGTGCATGCACACGGCGTCTAATGAGGTGGAAAGTCGGCACATTTGTGCTTCTTATATCATCTGGGAAGAAAGGGACAACATTATTATTACCACCCAGTGAATACAATCTTTCTCTGCAGATTAGTAAAAAAAATGATTTATAATAGGAGCTACCGGGGGGCTTGCTGGCACTGAACCGGTTTTATTGTTATACTAATCCTTAAGTGAATTTTGTCTGATTCTGAACATATTTACAATCATGTTGTTTACTTTATTGCATATTAAGATAACATAAATCCATCCTATGGATTCATATGACTCAAGCAGAAGTCATTCTCACCATTACTGTTACTCAGTGATGACCTAGCTTTCATTTAAAATTAAGAAATTAGTAATTGGCACAAATCTTCTGCTATCACAGAAATTCTTTCAACAAGCACAGGTGGAATGTGTGCTGTATTTTTATTGTATAGCAGATCTTCGCCTCTTACATGCAGATACCTTTTCTGTTATTAACTGAGTCTTTTGACAACATGTTAAGTGTTCAAAAGCACTGAAGATGCAGCTTAAAACACTACCATTCTTTTAGTGAAAATAAAAACAGTATGGTGGCTAGGATCGTGGTAGGCATTTTAGGCTGACTTTTGGGCTGACTTTCATTTAAAATGATACTACACTCAGGTGTTAAATCCTAAAAATGCATTCAAGCACCCCATCACCAAAGATTTAAGTTATTTGAGCATTACTTGGTTGTAGATCCTCAAATCATTACCAAATTCATGCTGACACTGTCCTTCCTTCTGCAGGGTGGTTACTTTAATTCTCCATGGTCCCTGTGTGAGTTGTAAAGTAGTCACCACTCCAGGATCACTCCTGTGATGGAATACAATGAAAGCTCACATTTAATTTATTAATGGACTCACAGGAAACAGTAGCCAGACAGATCTGTATTGAATAATAACAACCACTACATGAAATCATGATATCATTTTGTAAAAAGGGAAACAGTTAAAAGAAAAAGTGGTTAAATGGCAAAGAAAGATCTGTATTGTTTAACCCCTTATTAAATGTATTTTGCTCTCCCCGAAGGATTTTGGTGTGCCAATGGTATACCCAGCATTTAGGGATGTCAGTGCTTGGCTTTCATAAAAGAGGCTGTGGTGCCCTTCTGTCCTTATGCTTTAAATAATTGTATTATCATGTTATCAATGTATGCACTTTAATAACACATGTGTGTATATGTAGTATAAATATATACACGTTCTGAACACTGTATCATATAAACCACGTAAGCAAATGTGCATGAGTATGACCCCTTAATGGTGTACATTTTGTTGTTGTGACTCGCTGTACTCTTGTCACATATATGTTGGCAAAGTTTGCAGCGGGGTTTTTTGCATTGTACTGCGCCATTCTGTGTCCGTTCCTCTTCTGGGATCAGCTTACTGCGTACCAATCTTCTTCTCAGGTTCAGTGGTTGCTTGAAAGCCAGTATTGGGGGCTGAGGAACAATTTCTTGAAGTATGGGGCCTTCTGAGAGTACTGGCTGTAGATCTTTGATGATTTTGCATATTACCTCTAAAGTGGGGTTGTAGGTGACTACAAGAGGGGTCCTGGTTGGGTTTTTCTTCTCCTTGTAGAGCATGGGGCCCAGCACAGAACCCTGGGGCACGCCACTCATGACCTCAGCCCAGTCTGACAAGGGGCCATTAATCGATACTCTTTGTACACGTTCCTGTAACCAGTTTTCTATCCACGTGCACACTATTTCATCTATGCCCATAGCCCTTAGCTTGTACAACAAGCGTTTATGTGGCTCCGTATCAAATGCTTTGGAAAAGTCCAGATACACTACGTCCACCGGCCTCCCTCCAGATCTCTACTTACCCCTTCGTAAAAGGTTAGCAGGTTGTTATGGCAAGAACGATCCTTCCTAAATCCATGCTGGTTATCAGTTATTATGCCATGAGTTGTCCTTAATAATTCCCTCTAACAGTTTGCATACAAGGTGCTTTTGCTTTGCAACATGTACGTGAACAAATAGAAGTATTTGACTTGCCTTGGAGTGCCGGTGTCTATCTCTGCATCTATATATTTTGGCAATAGCCCTCTGCCAACATGCGCTGAACCCATTTCTTTACTAATGGAACAGCGGTTTTGAGTGCGATGGATATATAGACTTTAACTCCACACTATCAAACGCCTTTGCAATGTCTAAAACATTGCTTTCTTTAGTTCTGGAAGGAAATATGGCTCAAAGAAGGTCAAAACACCGTTATTCTGGGATTATTCTGAGGCTGTTAAATGGATCCTTCCAGTGTTATTGAAGTCTTTTGAAAACCAGAAAATGCAAAAACCAGCACTTGTTGTTTGTTGATTATCACACTGAATAAATACACTAACAAAAATAAAGTAAAAATCAACTGCAATCAACTACATTTTCTTTAATTGTCCCCAGCAGAACATGAACATGCTGTTTCAGAGCCTTTGTATATAATAAGTACTGCATGAAGCCAAACTGTTGGTGCTAGTTCCAAAAGAAAGATCCAGATTGAAATTCCTGCAATGTAGATATGTGTTGTTTGGTCTAATAGACATATGGAGCATATGTGTTCTGTTCTATCCATCAACACTGTCTGCACTTGAGAAGTGCAGTAATGAACTGTTTTTATGCAATATGTACTAAAGGGAGTTAACGTACCAATGTGTCTGCACAGCTGTCCAACAGAAATAATGATTTTCAGATAATTAGCTAATTAGAGCAATTATACAACTGGATCAGGAATAGATATCATTAACATTTCCAGAACTTTGTTGTTTTTTTTTAACTATTTCCAATCCATGCTCCATACTGCCTGTTCCTTGTCTACATGCTACATTATTTAATTGCATTTTCTACAGCGGGGGACTGCATTGCACTAAAGGGCTAAATGTTGCCTGATTGCTCACTCAACACTTAAATAAATGTTCACTTACTCTCCATAGAACCCTCATAAATCCTTTTCTGTGCTTTAACCTATTGCTCAATTAACCTTCCAGTCAGCAGCACACATCAAATCATGCTGTCCCTTGAGGGTTTGTCATATAATTTCATAGAGTCTCCGATTCCCGTTACGGAAATATGCACTGGTAATGGTAAACAGCAATGCTTTTGGGGCTATGAAACATGCTTTCAAATAAATTACTAATGTATTCTAAGCAAGCCTAATGGTGTAATTTCATAGAGTAGCATATGTTGTGGCTGAAGAAAGAAACAGCTCATTAAAAATGTGCCTTTTCTGTACGAATATTTAATGTTACAGTTTAAAAATAGCTTTTATTATTTTAGGGCTCATGCACACATTACAGTTTCATGCTCATGTCATGTCATGTGCCACCTGAAAGCTCCAATAAAAGCCAGACAGACCGGTTAATGTCACAGACATAGTAGGTTTTTACTGTGGATGGATTATTTCTGCTAGAAGAAAGGATCAAGTGACCCACAGAATAAGGATTTAATATTTGCATACATTATAATACATGGGATTGTGTATATTGTTTAAAGGTAAACTAAAGCCTTGGTAATGATTTCTAGATATACATATAGCAGATACCAATTATTATAAACAATCTTATTCAGTATATGTTACTGTAATAAAAAGCTTTTTCAAAATTTCTAAGTTTGTAATTAGCTAAATAATATATTGGGGACATCTACCATACAACATGCTTGATATCTGCAGTAATCATTAAAAGCCAGAGACCATGTGGTCTAGGCTGCCTTGTGAGGCATTGGAAGGAATTGGGAAGGGGGGGGGGGTACAGCAATTTTCTATTCATAAGACACAGATAATTTTTTTATTCAGAGTAATAATGCACATATGCCTTCAAAATTAATTGAAGTGATGATTTTATTAGGTTATTTTCAAAAATATATTATTCAGTTGTATGAAGTATAATTTTTCACTGGTGGTTGCAGAGGATCAGAGTTACTTTGGAAGCATAATTTGTTTTATAAAATGAAGCGCAACAAAACCTTATCTAAATCAGTCTTATCAGTCTTTAGAATTGCTTCTCTGTAGTGCCTTATTGCTGTCCAGGCTACTAATGCAAACGAATGTATCAGCTGTCACACTTGAATGATGTTTTAACATAGTCACCTCTACATGTTCAGCAAAGACAATGGGTGGTTTCTTCTGGGGTCTCAGTTGCAAAATGTTTTAGGTATGCTCCTTCATTTAGATTCCTCTTGAATATTCCTTGGAAAGGTAAATCATGGCTTTGTAAAATTGTATGCAGAGGCTAGTGAAGTAAATAAATTGCTAAAAGAAGGAGACAATGCTTAGATGAAGTTGCAAACTTTCCTCTTCAGCTATGCTCATTTCCTACAACATAAATAAAAGCCAGTGACAGTCAGTCTTCAGTGCATAAACAGTTTATATATTTGGCAGTGTATTCAGTTTGTGTCAATCCAATCGTTAAAAATAAATCAATGCCTTAATACACTCTACTGTGTGCACATTGTTGAAATAAGCACAGTGACATTTGGTAAAGAGCCTATCTCATATCAGTACCATCAACATAAATAACATTTTGGACTGATGACAGAAAATTAGTTTAGAACTTCAAGGAATGGACTTCTAATGTTTTAGTCTGCAGACCAGGGGGTGTCAAACTCAATTTCACCATGGGCCGCATCAGCATTATGGTTGCCCTCAAAGGGCTGGTTGTATCTGTAATACTGTTTATATATACCTACTCTTCATCATATTAAATAATTGCCTCTGCATTCAATTATTACTGGTTTTAGTAATAACATACACACTAATAACTAGCTCTGAAAGTAGAAATCTAGGAAAATAATGGCAAGCAGATATTCAAGTGTACAATTATTGTGACCTGCACACAATTTTATCTTTTGCTACATATGCTCCAAGATGGAGACTCTCATAGGTTAGAGTTAGGACCGCACTACATAGAGGTGCCTTGATGAGACAGCGCGGCTTTCACATATTCTGCAGAAGACGTGTATCTAAAACCTCTGTTTTTTTAACTTAACGGGTAAAAAAGTTTGTTTTTGCTTGCTGGCTGGTGAGTGTGCTGGGAAGCTTTTTGCTGTTGTATTGGGCCGCGTACAGCAGAGGATGCAGATGGCTCGCAGGGACAAGGTGAGTGTCACTTTTCTCTGCAACCCCGAGTCTGGCTCGGGGTTACCGCTCCTAGCATTGAAAATTCACCCCGAGCCAGACTCGGGATTACCGCCAGGGAGGTTAAGGGGGTTGGGCTGCCTCCTGGCAAACTTACACCCAATTGTATCTTTTGCTACATGTGCTCCAAGATGGAGACTCTCATAGGTTAGAGTTAGGGCTGCACTACATAGAGGTGCCTTGACGAGGCAGTGCGGCATATTCTGCAGAAGACGTGTATCTAAAACCTCTGTTTTTTAACCTTAGTGTTAAAAAACTGGGAAACGTTTTGCTGTTGTATTGTTCAACTATTGTGACCGGCACAAAGCCCACTCACACTCCTATAGCAGATGATGCAAGTCTGAAAAGGAGGGTCACACACTGCTGGTATCATCCGCAAGAAACTTTATTGGAGACTGCTCAGGCAGAATCATAAAGTTTATTGTGGATGATACCAGCAATGTGGCAAAAACTTTATTATTTTCATAATAATTATAGGCAGATGCTCAGAGCACCCTACCCCTCCTTACATCAGATGTCAGGAACCCCACCCCCCACTAACAGAAATCAAGAGTCTTTCATCCTCCCTTACATCACAGTGCACCCACCTTACCTTGTGCTGCTGCTGGGAAGAAGCTGGGAAAAGAGCTGGGATGCAGAAAGTGCAGGGTCGGGAGGAGGACCAGAGGAGGGCTGGATCCAGCTGTCGGAGTCTGCTGAATGCGGAGACCAAGGAAGGTGGAGACAAGGGGGAGCTGCACAGAGAGGCGCAGGATCTGTAGGAGTTCTGTCCTCCTCTGTGCTGCCAACGGAGCAGGTGCAAGGGCCACATGAAATGGTCTGGCAGGCCAGATACAGCCCATGGGCCTTGTGTAAACTTGGGACAGGTCAGATAGGGGCCAGAGACTAATGGAAGGTGAAATGGAAGAGGAAGGTGGAAGAACTATGTTAGGTGAAAAGGAGATCTCTTTGGGGGGAAAAAAATTGAAGAATGCAGCTAAAATTGTAAAACAGCAAAAATGAAATTTGAATGCAAAATATCTAGGCTGTTTAAAGTGTCTTTTCACAAATGTCTGAAAATGTTGGCACATGATGAACTTGATTTTTCACATGGTACATAATACTAGCATGCTGTCTGTTAGAGTGATAGGGTAAATAGTAAATATGGTGGTGCCATGTAAAAAAAACAATCTAAAATCCAATATCTAAAAAGATATTAATTAAAGTGGTGCTCAGCAAAAAGTGATGGTGCTCAGGTAGTATGGTGGAATTACATATGGGTGTGCATACTGCTAAATAAATAATGGAAGAATATTACAGGCCCCCAATATTAATGAGGAGGTAGAGGCTCTGCTTCTTAAATAGAAAGGGCTGCACAGACTGGGACACAATTAGAGCTCCTCACTAGGCATGTCTAAATTTTTGATTAGGTGGTGTCACCCACACCCCTGTGCAGCTCCCTGTGTTTTTTTCTTTGCCAATTTTCTGTCCATAGAAATCGTTAACTGAAGTCAAAAGCAAATATTTTATATATTGCCGCTAAACCAATCTTTAAATGTGGTGGCTGCATTAGTTTTCCTTTTTTTATGGTGATCTTGCCAGTAAGACTGTTATTTTCACCTTTCTTTCACAGACCAAGCTATCCAGCAAAATAGATAGAGGGATGGGACAAGCCATTTAACACTGGGGGCTTACAATGGTTAACCGTTATACATTTATGCTTAAAAAGTGTTAGCTGGAGTTCAGATTTAATTTGTTAGTCAAGTCCATCTAAATTTGCTAGTGGATCTAATACCACCTGCTCCACAGGTTGACAATGCTGCTGTCCAAGGGTGGCTAAGTTTCTCCTCCATAAATGGAGTGAAGGCACCCTAAGACAGGGAGTGTGTTACTGGCTATATCACCAGGTGAAAATAAAGGAGAAATAAAGCCTAAAAAAAGAAACCCACTGCAGTCACATTTAGGGATTGATAAGCTGCAATATATTACTTTTGGGGTTTCTTTTTGGGTTTAGATGCACTTTAAAGGGTTAGTTCACCTTTATAATAAAAGTCAATGGTACATTCAAGTGGTCCCATTAGTTTATAAATAAAGTGCTTTTTAAAAAAATTGAGCTTCACTTAAATGGCATACTTGTAGGCCAAGCACGGCTACTACAAAGCCTGGTCGAAAAGTGGCATTCTGAGCTCAGCACTGCTGCACAGGAGGAGGGAAAGATAACTGTGAATGTGCTGATTTGTGGATGAATGAGAGTGCCCTTTCCACAATCATTCCTGTGATGATGGGGGCATGGTCAATATACTGTCTATCCTAACTATTATGCAGGATGGCATATATCACTCGGAAAGCTACTTTTGGCTAACGCACTACCAAAAGGTAGTCCCTTGAGACTTAATATTGATGAATCAATAAACAGCCACCATTGTAGTGGGAAATGCTCACAAAAAGAGATGTGCTCAATGTTCGAGTCGAAGAACTGTTTCACTGAACATTGCTAGTTCTTGTGTTCGGCGAACACAAGAACTATCAGGGCATTCGCCTGCCGAGCGCCCTACAATGCTCTGCACACT
Source organism: Nanorana parkeri (assembly GCF_000935625.1). Lineage (NCBI taxonomy): Eukaryota > Metazoa > Chordata > Amphibia > Anura > Dicroglossidae > Nanorana > Nanorana parkeri. The sequence goes on along the minus strand of NW_017306350.1, from coordinate 136,652 downwards.
GCAGAGTGCATTGCCAGAGCCCTGATTGGCTAAAGCAATGCACCTGGCCACAGGTCAGGTGCAAGACTTTGCCCAATAACAGCACAGTGCACTGTGAGAGCCATGATTGGGCAAAGTAATGATGACTTTGCCCAATCATGGCTCATAGCTAAGTTCCAGCCCCACACTATATAAGGCTGCTTACACTGCAGCCTTATGTAGTGTATTGCTGGAGTTAATTATTGTCTGGTGCGGTCAGTGTGGTGCAGTGTGGGGAAAGCTAACTGTTGTCAGTGTAGTAAACTGTCAGTGCTTTATACAGCATTTTACTGCTATAAACAGTTCTCTGTACTGTATACAGTATTATTTTTTGTGCTGTATATTCGCTTTCTTTTTTTGTGTGTGTGTCAGTGGCATCACCGGTGTTCTTCTTTATGTGACACCAGTGTTTTTTTTCTTCTTTAATTTTCTTTTATTCTTTTTACTTTTTTTTCAGCAGCAGGTTCTTTTGCTGCATCATTGGAGTTCCCCCTTCTGCGGGTTACAGTGTGGAAGCACCAACACTAAAGTCAATTTTTTTCCAAACGCACCGGCAACACTAAAGGCCCAATATTAAAGCACCTGTTACTTTCATCCAACGTCTGCAAAAGAGACACCAGAATGTATCCAAAATCTCTAATCTTGTTCCGAGTGTCCTAAACTGTGGCCTCTTCATAGAGTCTGCCTCCCCAAGCAGTTGTTTACAGGATTAGGGAAAATCAATTACCGGCAATTTAAATGTCATTTTTTTTCTTTATAAATGTCATTTTTGCTGCAGCAGGTTCTATACATCATACAGATCCACCCCTTTACAGGCAGTTTAAGGGGAACCCCAGGCACAATATTTAAAGGAATTTTTCATTTTTATTGTGTCACTTTGAGCAATGATAAAATCACTGCTCCTTTAAAAATTGTGTTTTTAAAAAGTATTTTTTACATTGATACATGTCCCCCAGGACAGTACCCGGATCCCCATACCCTTTTTATGGCCAATAACTTGCATACAAGCCTTCAAAATGGGGACATTTGATTTTATGAGTTCTGGTCCCATAGACTTTCATTGAGTTGAAAGTTCTTGTAAGAACCTTTTCCCTGTTTTAAAGTTCTTGTTAGAACCAATCTCAGGTGTGTTCAGCCCATCACTACTCACAAACCAAAGCTGTGAACAAACCATCAATGTCAGTACAGAGAACAAGGTTGTCTACCTGTGTAAACAAACTTTTAAAATCAGACAGAAATTTGTATACCAGGTGATAGCAAACACCATATTTGCAGTCTTGAACCCAGTAGTTCTGCTTTTGATTTTGACAAACCCAAGCCTCTGACCAGGTTGTTTAATTCTGACTGTTTTATGAGATGAGGCTTGCCAGACATACACAATTTCAAATCCAGATCATTGTCACTGTCTGTACCTAGTTGATGCTTTGCAGCATCTTCATCTGTTTCATTAAAGCTTAATTTATCTGGTGGCTTCGGTACTGGCAGGCTGTTATCATGTGGCAATGGTCTCATAGCTGAAGGCAGATTGGGGTACTCAACTGATTTTTTATTTTTAGCTGAGAAACCGGAGACATTAGTCAGACAGACATAACAGTCTGTTACATGATCCTACTGTTCTCGCTATATCATCAGGACAGCAAATGGTATTGACTTTTGAGTTCCTCTGAGCCAAGCTCTCAGATTGACAGTACATCTTGCACAACAAATATGAGGAGCCCATGCCTTGTCCTGATCACCAATCTTACAACCAAAGTAGAGTTCATACACCTTTCCTAACAAGTCCAGTCAAGGTGTGTCTTTGAGACTTAACACAATTGAAAATTACTACACTTAAAATGTGGCAAGAAAATACAAAAATAAAAGAAAAAATGGTATGATAGGTTAAATCACACTTGATATTTGTGATTAGCAGTAAAAAATCTAAAAGATACACCCTGAAGTTTTCAAGAAGCAAACTCTGTGTTGTTAAATGCCAGTGGCATCATCAGGGGTTATGTAAACCCCATATGAAAAAAGCAATTTCTTCTGTTGTATCTGAGTTTACATTTTTTATATACTTGTCAACTGTATGGCATTTTAAGGGACATTTCCTTTTTTGAGCTATGCCGGGGGTTTTTAGTATTTACCAATTGTATTACAGAAATATAAATGTATTGATAAGAATCAATTCTACTCTGCAGGAAAAAAGACAGATTTGTACTTTCAGTATTATCATGTAAAGATAACAGACATATATAATCGTATAGACTTGCACTTCTGAGATAATATTGTACCCAACAGACATAATTTTACCTAGTCTATGGCAGTTTTCCTGGAAATTATTTTAAGATGTTGGCAGTAGTAAGATGTGTGTATCTATGTATCTGTCTTGGAAACATTCACAGTGACATAATCAGATATTTTGCTCAGTTTGCAGTCATGACTTTACTGCCAAAACATGAGTCATTTTTGCATTTAAAATCATGAATAATAAATTCTCAAAGAATGATGGAGGACACCTTGGTACAATCTTTAGATAAAAGTGACTAGATTAGTCGAAATGTTTGGATCAGGATGGACAGATAAATGGACAACTGGTTTAACTCCAACTTGGCATACAGCATATTCTGCTGTATGCCCATAATGTAAGGCATACAGCGGAATAAAACTGGTTCCAGCTGGCCACGTCAGTATGCCTTATGTCGCTGACATTTAGCCTTCTACTATAAGCTCATGGTCACTTCACCGACCATAAGCTTACAGTAGAAGGCTTCTCCTGATGATCCCCTGTAAATGAATAGCTGTCAGCCACTGATGACATCTATTTAATAAAAATGCATGCTATAGTCTGCGATTCCCACTGCTGTCCAGCAAAACAAATGGCAAACGCACTCATGAATTTGTTACCAGCTCTACAGCAAGGTGCACATGGAAGGGCCTAATACAGTACAAACAGCAAAAAGTTTTCCCAGCACATTCACAAGCCAACATGCAAAAAAACTTGTCTCACCGCTAACGTTAAAAACAGAGGTTTAGATACACGTCTTCTGCAGAAAATTTGAAAGCCGCACAACAGCGTTAAGGCACCTCTAAATAGTGCGGTCCTAACTCTAAACTATGAGAGTCTCCATTTGTTTTGCTTAACTGATTTGGTGCAGTGATGCATGGGGGGGTCTCAGCTGCCTTGTGATGTGCAGGATCCCTTGTGCGTCCCTGTGCCTTTAAGGGAGGTTGGGCTTCCTCCTGACAAACCTGCATCCAATTTGATCTTTTGCCATATGTGCTCCAAGATGGATTTGCCATATGTGCTCCAAGATAAAGCTCCCTCTTCCCCCCACGCAAACATAACATACACTATATTGTGGTGTATGTCATGCACATGCACTGCGGTTTTTATACTTTTTAAAACCTTATTTTAACTGTGGCAGTGTGTGGCAAAGCGTCCTGATACATTGATGTGCATTGTAATATGGTGTGTTGTGAGTAAATGTATGTCTGCATCATTTTATCACAACACACACCAACAGAGCACACAAACAACACTGCAGATCAGGCATTACCACAACATAGATTCTTAGTATAGGTTGCTTAGTTACAGTTTTGCATTCCTTTGTTTTTTACCATTTTGCAAAAAGGCTCAATTTAAAATGTACACATATTTGTTATTTATTAATTGACAACAGTTTCATCTTTTGGATTCAGTAGTAATCTTGTAAATTATAATTTTTTTTGTGGGCAGGGATAATGATTTTAGTGTATTTTTAGCTAAAATATTGATTCAATAAACATTTGTGCAACTGTCACAGGACCTACAAAATTATTAGCACCATCTCTTTATGTTACAGGTCCTTTGCTTTCAGAAAATGTATTGTTTTAGGAGTATTTTACAAACTCTTAAAGCTTTAGTTGAAAATTTAAAAAAAGGTGAAACATTGCAAAAATGATCTGGCCAGCTGATGTCAAAAGTGTTAGGCAGGGCCTCGCAATGAAAGGGTTAATCATTGCCAGACAGTAGATAGCTAGATTAGATACAGAAGATACAACAGATTTTTCTTTTATTCACAACAGTACATAATTGCTGTTCTATTAAAGTGACATTAAAGGCTAAAGTCCCCCCCACAGTGCTAAATTAAGGACTTACCTTAAATGATGCCTCTTGATCTGATCTTCTTCTTTCCTGTAGTTTTTAGCTGTCTCTCCAGCGCTGGCGCGTGTCTCAGATCCAGCGCTGACTCCTCTGTTCTCCTCTTTGCTCATGTCCCACGGAGTCTGTGAGGGTGCCCGCTACTCCATTTACTTACCTTGTGTCTCTCCCGGGCGAACATCTGAAGTGTGCATGCGCCTGCCCCAAGATCCTTTGCAGCCGCCCAAGAAATTTTCAGATGTTCGGAAGGGAGCGCGCGGCGGAGACACAGGTAAGTATTAACCCTTTCAAAAGTAAAAAAAAAATCATGTTGCATATATCTACTGCTTGCTAGCAGTAGATATATGCAAAAACAAATGAGGGTTTAATAACCCTTTAAAGTACATTTAGAGGTGAACTCCAACCTTACCTTTTTCCCATACTTGAAGAGGTCCTGTCTTGTGTTGAAACAAATTATTCGCAATTCCCTGCAAACTTGCATCTCCACAATATAACCCTTTAAAGCTGCATCAGTTATCATGATCCCATCTTCATTTCTTGTCTAAATGACCTGCATCATTCATAGACTGCAACAGTGTCCTTTCATGTTATTCATTTGAAAAAGATCTTAGGCCCCTCCCACCTATCTTAAAACATGTATTTCTTAGAAAACAAAGTGATTTGATTGAAAAACTGTAATTGCATGCTGATTGGGGGAGGGGAGGGGACAACAAGGGAAGGTATAGATGTCTAAATGTTATGGAGTTAAAGCTAAACACTAGGAAAACAGCCAAAAACAAACTGGGATATATATATACACCTCTCACCTAATCTCCCCCTAGTGCTGCCCTTCCTTCTTCCGGTGTGACTGCTGCTGTGCATTGGTTTACATGAAGCTAATACTAAGCCAAGCACAGTAACTTACATCAGGCGCATTTAAAAATACATTGGGGGACATTCATAAAGCATATTGGTGTCGTATTTATAAGCTAATCATGCTGTATCTTGATTAGCAGTCTATGAAACAGTTTTCATGTTTATTTGTGTCCCCTGCATCTAATAGTACACCAAACAGCTTGAGATTGAAAATTTGCATATATATCATATCAAAATCATGTTGCATATATGTACAAAAATGTGATAATTATGGCAGTACAAAAAACAAATACAAAAACATACAACAAATGGCACATAAGAAAACAAGTCACTCTCACCACTGGTATTGAGCTATACAAAGGAGCAGAGAAATCTAGCAGCTAAACAAAAATATATCAAAATGGAGAGCATGCATGTGTAAAATATGTGGTACAGAACTGGATCACAATAGTAAGGTGATATTTTAACATGGGTTAATACCCTTTTATCAAGTCAAGCTCCACCTATCCTATTTTGCACATGTACTCACTCTGCTTTGCTGTATTCTTTGCAGGTACCAGGTCGCAGGATCTCCCCACCAAGGGGTGAGCAGTAACAGGAAGGCTACGGAGACTGTACACTACACCGCCCCACATGTGTATAACAAAGGCATGGGCGGTAACCAAGTATTGCAGGTGCTGCCCAGTTGTCCATATACATGTGGGGCGGTACAAGTGACATGCTTTTGGTGTGACTGACAGGTTCAAAGGGGAGGCTACGATCTCAGTGACCTACTGTTTTTCTGCATTTAACATTCATTAAGGTGGTATGAGTTGATCCTTACTAGGGATGTGATTTTTGTTACTTTGAACATCCTTTTGGTCATTAGCATGAATATGACATTTGTAAAAACAATTGGAGGGAATGTGATGTCATGGTGAATGGGGGCGGGGCATGTATGTCACATTGATTTTTTGCCTGCACTTATGTATATATTGTGATCACTACACTGCACATGTATCACTTTGTTCTGATTGATGAAGGAACCGGATGCGTTCCGAAACCTTGCTACACTTGGTGATGTAACTTTACACATGGAATAAAAATAACTTTTCTTGGAGAACCTTTGGAGTGCTGGTGACTTACTGTTTTGTTTATCTGGTCCAGCAGCGCCATCCACTGTCATTTCAGCACCCCCTCCCCATTAGAAGTTGGGGCATTTTTGGTCAGGACTGCGGTGGGATCCCCTACATGACTGCAGTTTAGGGTTATGTCCTGATGGAGGTATGAGTGTTCCAGTCTGTCCCGCATGTTTAGCATTACTTTTTCTAACATGTATCCAGAGTTTAGCTGTGTATGTAAAGGCAATGTCTTTTTTTGTTTTAAATATAGCATGGAAGGATTAGACTCTCTTGTTAGCAGAAATCTACACAAAGGTAGCTCATGTACTTTTTCCACCAACAAGCATTTTGCTACAGGTGGCAGAACACGTAGGGGCCATAGAAAACAATAGGATTAATTTTGTAGCTCTGAGCTTTGAGCTACAAAATGTCTAGGTGTGAATGGAAACTAAGACAGAAAGTGAGGGAAAAGCCAAGGTTTTAAGAATTGTCACCAGAGCAAGAGCTAAGGAAAATGTCCAGTAGGGACACATTCTTCAGTGACAACTGTCTAAGATGGAAATTGTCCTAATTTTAAGGATATGTCCTCTCATTTTTTTGTCTTGTTAAATACAAGTAGTGAAAGTAAATCTCCCCAGCAGCACACATACACCAAAAAAATAACTGAATAGAAGTTTTGACCTTTCATTTAGGAATGAGGGTCAAATATGAGTTCAACCTGAAACCAAATTCTGGAAATCGGCAAACAAATGTGGTTGTTCGCTGCTATATCAACCAATGATGCATTTCCTGGTCTTTGAACTATGGCCAGGTGGCTTAGAAGGGCCAATAATGGAGGTCTTATTGTGTGCCAGATCCATCCCTATGAAAGCCAGGGCTCCCTACAGCCTTTTGTCAGCGTGCATGAAGACTTGGTGTAGATAGGGAGCTGACAGTGTGTTTTCAGGGAGAATTAGTTGCAGCTATACATTGCTATACAGAGGTATAGAGTACTATACACAGTGTTGTATTGTGCTACATTACAATGAGTTGCATTAGCAACAACTTCAGTTGCTGTTAACTGCCCCTTGCAGTTTATTTGTGTACTTTTTTGGAGGGAGGAGAGTTATATTTCTTTTATTTCATGTTTCATTATTTCTTATTTACTTTTAGTTAAGTTTAAAAATGTATTTATAAGGCAGGAGTTTATTGTTATAGGTTGTTTTTTTTAGGGAGGTATATATTATTTAACATCTATCTATCTATCTATCTATCTATCTATCTATCTATCTATCTATCTATCTATCTATCTATCTATCTATCATAATTTTAATATAAACTTGCTAGGGTCTTTTTTTATATTGAGTTCAGCAGCATGAACTTCCTGGCACAGGCAAAGCTGCCCTTTGTCACTAGGTAATCGCAGTACAGTTTGGTGCACCAAATCACCACATTAATAAGTGCATCAAAGCACCACATCCTCAATTACCCTCTTGCCATAGCTGCTAATAAAATTAGGAAATCCCCTGTACTCATCATGCAATGCCTAAAGGAAGAAGCATTGTTATGCCTAAAGGAAGAGGCAGAGGTTATTTACACACAGCTAGTGGGGGGCAAGCAGTAGTAGAATCCACAGCAGAAGCGGTAGTCGGGCTTTACCTATTCTTTCTAGAAATGCGCATGTTATACAAACAAAGGATGCAGAAGAGGCTGTGGATTGGCTAACCAAGCCTTCCTCATCCTGCTATTCCCAGGTACTGAGCAGCACATTTTCCCCAGTAGCCACTCATCTACAGCTAATCCTGCCATTGCCTCCACAAACTGGCATGGAGGAGTTAACAGAAATATTTCAGCACAGTATCAGTAACTTAATGCAGGAAAATTCACAAGAATTCTTGTTTTTGGGTGCTGAGGAAGATAGTGCTTGAAGCATGGAGGGAGGGACAACAAGCAGAAATAAGTAATTGCTATTGAAGTTCCTGCAGTTGAAGGCTACTGCCAATTGGGCTTGTGCAAGGAGGAGGATGGGGATTATGAGGTGGCAGACCATACCTGGATGCCAGACATTGTAAAGGAAGAACATGAGGGAGAGGCACAACAGCGGTATGGGAGGAATTCATCCAGGGGCAAGGTGCAGATATCTCATTATGGGACAGCCCCAGGGGCATTCAACATAGCTCAATGATCTGGGCAATTTTTTTACACATTTGTTGCCAAGAGGACCACAGTGGTTTGCAGTCACTACCTGCAACATATTAACATAAATTAAGTTATTTGGGTTACATCGTCATGGGGACAAGGTGCTTTTCCAGAGAGGGGAAGCCGCTTTCTCATCCCCCCTCCCCTGCCCCTGCCAGGCAAGTGCTTGAATTAAGGGTCTGTTTGGGAATTTTAGGGGATCCCACTTTTTACCCATTTGTTGGGGTAGGGCTCCCCCTTAAAACTCCTACCAGACCTAAAGTGCCTGGTATGACTTTTGGGGGGAACCTCACGCACTTTAAAAAAATTGACTGGGGGTCCCTCCTAACATTCTGTCCAGACCTAAAGGGCCTGGTATGGTTTGGAGGGGGACCCCGCGCGTGTGTGGTTTTTTATTTTCTTTGACTATTTGTTTACATTGTGCGGGGAGAATGAACTGCTTCGGCCTTAGTCATACCTGTTTTTTTTTTTTTTGTACAGATGCGTGTGAAATAAAATGTGATGAGCATCGTTGCTGGTTTTGCAATACATTTAAAAGACTAAAAGTAAAACTTATGTGGTTCAAGTCCAATGTTAGCAATCCATAATGAATAAGAAAATGGCATTTAAAAGTATAAAAATGTAGGAACACTGTCATCATTTGAAAGTTACGAAGACTATAACAAAATATGTAAAAAGGAAATCAAGATTGCAAAAAAATCGACAAAAACAACAGACTGCACAAGAGAGTACGACAAACCCCCAAAAACGGGTGGCTGGGAACAAAGAGAAGGCAAATCTATTAAATACTTCTTCAGCTCTGTATATACAGAGACATAATTTCAGTATCACAGACTTTTTTCAAACCAGATGCATGGGATATAAAAATCCCTCGGAGAAAATATTTGAGCGTCTCCCATTTACCGTATTTTTCGCTCCATAAGACGCACTTTTTTCCCCCCAAAAGGAGGGGGAAAATGTGCCTGCGTCTTATGGAGCGAATCCCGACGCCCGAGACATGCAGTTTCGGGCGCCGGGCGAGTAGTAGGAGCCACTGCTCGTTTAATACGAGTGATCTGATGAGATCACTCGTATTAAAGCCGAGCAGCGGCGGCGATCGTATCCAGCAGTAGGAGCCACTGCTCATTTAATACGAGTGATCTAATGAGATCACTCGTATTAAAACCGAGCAGCGGCGACGATGGAGATCACCATAGAGCAGACGAAGAACGGACTTTCTTCGTCTGCTCTGTGTGATCACTGAGACCGTGGCGCTGTAATCACAGCGCCACCTGTCTCAGCAGTCACTAACTGCAGTTTCTGTCACAGCTTCTGTCATAGAAGCTGTGTCAGAAGCTACAGTCTGTCGAGTGCTCCATGAGGCGCGCCGGACCTCCCTGCGTCCTGTGGTCCGGTGCGTCTTATGGACCGCAAAATACGGTAATCGGATCTGCTTCATGAATAGAAACTAAAGTAGAGAAAGCTTCAGAGAAAGCTAAGGGCGTCTCTGACTCTAAGCTAAGGGTTTAGTTAAATCACCATGTAGACCTTCGAGTAGACGGATCCGGAAATTGCAGAGAAAGAGATATAGAATAGTGATCAGACCGTATTTGTGAATCAATAGATGGCTGGTGGTTCCAACCCAATAAGATGTTGAGAAATAAAAAAACAGTTGATACAACTATATGAATCATGGCAGTGAGAGTAGAATGCATAATCCTGTTCCATTGGATACAATATCCTCCAAATATCCACCAATTGAAGACAATGAAAGGCCTTCTTTAATCGATGCACTTGAGAGAGCGAGACCCGGGAGCGTCCAGAAGAAGTATCCAACTGTGGGTCTGAAGGGAAATTAAAATCTCCTCCCAAGACTAATATACCTGCTGGAAAAAGCTTCAAATGGCTCAGAATAGACAAGATGAAAGAAGTCTGTTGTTGGTTAGGTAAATATACATTTGCAAAAGTAATTATTTTATGATATAAGGTCCCTTTCAAAAAAATAAACCTACCCTCAGGATCTCTTTTCCTCTTAAGAAGCAGGAATGGAACAGATAAGTGCAGATATACAGCAACCCCCTTAGACTAAGCAGATGGATTACTACTCATGTAAACCTGGGGGTAGTAACGAGAGGTGAAATCTGGGGCAGATGCTTCCCTAAAATGTGTCTCTTGTAAAAACATTATATGCAATTTGGGAGCATTTACCAGGGTTGTTTAATCCCTGAACATTCAGGGATACTAATTTTAAAGATGGCATGTTACACAAAGATCAGGGGCCTGTGTCCCATAGGCTGCATGGTGCAGGGCAAAAAAGAAAGTAAGGAAAAGAAGAAGAAAACCCAAAACTAAGAGGACATATCATCCAATATGCACAACATGACCCACTGGTCTGGTTGTGCCATTTATAGGGAGTAGAAAAATACAGATGGTGTCAAACTAATGTGCATGTCAGGACCCGGCATCACATTAAATACACTTATTATCAAACATATAAAAAAAAATACCATAAAAGGTTAAACAAATAATTACATGAATACTTCTATCTATCCTATAAGACAAAATATTACTATATTAATGAGAAAGAAAGGGGAGAAGGGGATACCTGGAAAAGGCATCTTCCTTCCTATAGAACATTAATATATCAATACATAATATTCAACACCCAAGTAATACTGCAAAATACAATTTATATGGAAGAGGCTTACTTTATGTAACAAATAGTTTCATAGTTATTGCTTAACAATAAAAACATACTAATAAAGAGTTACACATTTCTGACAAATGTAACATTCCTAAACCAGGTAAAAAAACATCCAAACCCCATTATAGACAACAAAAATCCCATCGTAAAACCCCAAAACTGTATCAGAAGATCTTGAATGTGCCCCAAGGGACACATATTGGTCATAGTAGAGAGAACAGGGGATGAAACATTCCCCTTTCATTCCTTAACATTTTCCTTAACAAAGCACCTTGTCATCATACCAGCACAATAATAATTTTGCTTCATTGTTTGGATGTCTACATAAATTTAAAGTGATTCCTGGCATTTTGTTCCAAATAAATTAATTTCTATCTGTTGCTCTCCTATACAAATATTTTTCTTTATTCTGTATTACAAACCTTTCAAGAAAAATCAGCATGCAGAACCTGGAACATCTGATGCTGAATTTCATTATCCAAATCGCTTTGTTCTGCTCTGATTTTTGTGATAAAAAATAGATGAAAATGCACTATTAAATTAAGCCAAGGGTCAGACAATAAATGTTTAACACATGTAACTTTTTCCCTGTCTGAAGTAGAATTATTTGTTGACGTTTTGGTTGTTAAGTTATCTCTACAATATGTTAACAAACAGAAAATATACACTTTAAGAATTTCATGCCATCTGTTCCTATAACATTATAGGCAGAAAAAATATATGGCATACAATGTTTGTTTCTTCTGGCATAGCTGACATTGTTGAATCACTCTCAGGGCTTGACATGAGAAACAAGATAAATAGTGCACTTTCCATGTGCAGGGTAGGGGGTTTAGAGGTGGTAAGGGTATATAATGATTTGCTATCACTATTGCTAGTGGCCTTGATAAAAGTGAGCTGTGATTCACTGAAATATCAAATATGAAATAAATAGCAATTTTTATTTTGCACCTTGAAGGACATTGACAATTGTTTTACAGGAATTACATTCAGCACAGATTGCAGAAGGAAAGTTTAACTTTCTTTTGTTTTTTAGCACCTAGACAAATACGAACAGTTAACCCTTGTAGTGCTGGGGTATCCCCACTGCAAGGATTAACACAAGTTTTGCCCGGAATTCTTCTTTAACGCCCGCTGATGCAACAGTTAACTGAAGCCCACCAAGCCTCCTTAAAGGGAAAGCAAGCGAGCCTGTCTCTACAGCAGCAGATACAGAAATTGTCCCATTAAGTGGATTGTCTCTTGGTGGTTAAGCGATTCATCTTCTGCTAGTTAGCATTTGCCAATATGAGCCGTTTTACCAAATTCTCCATTTTGTTAAATATTAGCTGTCTGGCCCTGTGAGGCACTGTCCGCATCTGAGCACCAAGTTGTAAAGAGGACAAACTCAACAGGTAGTGGCAGTGGTAAACCATGCAAGAGACAGGGACACCCAGGAACAGGTCTGTCCTGCACTTTTATTTAGTTAAACAGTAGTGGGCCGCCTTCCTATGAGTACCCTATCTTTATCTCTCCCCCTAAAGACCAATTAATGAAACAACACAATAAATATATAGGGTTTGTGGAGAGATGTGAAAGACCAGGACTAGATGGTTATCTAAAAATGAATATCAAATTTATTTGTACAGACAATATTTTTTGTATAAATTACACATTAAAATTCAATACCGTTCATGTGTCAATAGTTATCACGTATATATTGGTATGCATATAGCCAATCATTATTTTCATGTATATCACAACACAATCAGAATGATTGCATCAGTATCTTCATGATCATATATTTCAGGCATTAATGTGTTTGACCAAAATGGTGGCTTATCTTGGTTTGTCCCTTTTTTAAGTCCTGAGCAGTAGGCTGATCTATCACGTTCGAATTTATGATCCTTTCTTTGTACAATTTCTTTATTCAAGTTTTCTATGTAGGTGAGCATTTCTTTTTCTTTGATCTCAAAAGTAGGTATAGAGCATAGTGCTTCAGATGAGGCATATAGACTTTTTATTTCTTCATCTACCGAACTTAATTCTTTTTGGTAGTAATCTACCAGGATTCCCATCATGTTAATGGAGCATTTCTGTAGGTTATCTTCCCATGATGATTTAAGTTCCTGATCTATGTTGCTGATATTTGGGAAGATTTGGATGCGGAGGCCACAAGGGCTGTATCCCTCCTCCATATATCTTTCCAAGTATCTTTTATGCCAGTAATATTGGGATTTCCTTTCAAGCAGTTTTCTCAATTTATGCATGAAAGTACTCATTTCTGATTCTTTTGCTTCATGGTTAGAGTAAGTCTTTTGTACTTTGACCATCAGCCCATCCCAGGATGAGCTCCATAAAGCCGACATGTTGACTACACCCCTATATTCTATGTCAACTGTCTAATGGAGGGATTTCGATCTATTATATTGGTTGTATTGAGATAGGTATGGTCCTAGGAACTCATATGGTAGGGCTCAGCTCCCAACAGAAAAAGGAACTGGTAGGTTCTAGCCTCCAGGTCCTATTGGTTTGAAATCAGTTAAACAGTAGTGGGCCGCCTTCCTATGAGTCATAGGACAAACCAAGATAAGCCACCATTTTGGTCAAACACATTAATGCCTGAAATATATGATCATGAAGATACTGATGCAATCATTCTGATTGTGTTGTGATATACATGAAAATAATGATTGGCTATATGCATACCAAACTGCACTTTTATTTAGCAAGGCAGTAAACAAACATAGCTCAATGCAAGAGGGCATTGTACAGCAAGCCCATAGCATAGAACAAAACATCTGCTCATGCAATCCAGTAACAAAACTTATGTCAGTTTCAGACTAGGGATGGTCTCGATGTGCGAGTCCAACAACAATTCGACTCGAACATGAGTAGTTTGTATGTTCACCCGCCGAGTGCCCCACAAGGCACTGCGCACCACACAGTGCCCTGTGAAGCCCTAATTGGGTAAAGCCATGCACCTGGCCACAGACTTTGCCCAATCACGGCACAATGCACTCTAAGAGCCATGATTGGGCAAAGTAATGAGGACTTTGCCCAATCATGGCTCACGGCTAAGTCCTGTCAGGATTACATCGGTGGATCCATTATTTTTTGGGTTTTCTTTTTTTTAATTAAAGGACTTGTCACCAATCCTTTGTTTTGATTTTTTTCTAATAAAGGATTTTTTTCAAAAGTCCGGCCTTTTTATTTACAATTTATTTTAATCCTTTAGTGAATGAGTAGGGGTATAAGTACCCCTTACTCATTCACAATAGGGGGCTGCATCTAGGTGGCTCTTTATTAAAGGGGTACCCGATTGTAAATAAGCCCCCCTCCCCGCACCCCCACAACCAACACCCCAGGACTTGTGGGGAAGAGGTCCTTGTCCCTATCTGCACGGGGACAAGGTGCTTTTCCAGGGGCAATCCTCCCCCCCCTTTTTCTGCCCGGCCTGTGCTCAGATCAATGGTCTGGTTGGGAATTTTAGGGGGGGGCCCACGCCATTTGTTCACCATTTTTGAGGGTGGGGTTGACTTTGGGGGGAACCCCACACACTTTTTTTTATTTTTACTTGGGGTCCCTCCGAACATTCCTACCAGACCTTAAGGGTCTGGTATGACTTTTGTGGAAACCGCACACTTTTCTTTTCATCCTTTTTTCTTTTTATTTAAATGGTGTCCCTCCTAACATTCCTACCAGACCTAAAGGGTCTGGTATTGTTTGGGAGGGATAACCGCGTGCTTTTCTTTTCTGCTTATGAATGTAATTTTTTGCTGCAGCAGGTTCTACACAGCGTACAGGTGTGACACTTTAAAGGCAGTTTAAGGAGACCCCCAGGCACAATATTTAAAGGAATTTTTAATTTTTATTGTTTCACTTTAAGCAATGTTAAAATCACTGCTCCTTTAAAACGGTATCTTTTAAAAGTGTTTTTTTCATTGATGCATGCCCCCCCCCCCAGGGCAGTACCCTTTTAATGGCCAATAACTTGCATATAAGCCTTCAAAAAGGGTACATTTGATTTTCCGAGTTCTGATCCCATAGACTTTCATTGAGTTCAAACTTTTTCCATGTTCTAAAGTTTGAACTCGAACCGAACTCAGGTGTGTTCGGACCATCACTATTTCTGACTAACAGGGTGCCCACTAATGGGATCCCCAAAACAAACAAGCAACACCCTTTTCACCCAGTAGTAGGCTCCCACAGCAGTGAGAGAGAGGAAAGAAAAGCCTCAGCATCAGTCATAGGTAAAAAAAACCATAGACAGCTGAGACTAATTAATGAGGTCTAACTAGCAGGTAAGTTGTGGATCTAGGAAGGGAAGTTGTATCCCACCTAAAGCTCTACAAAGCCTCTGGGTTCCAGGACCCAGACCAAAACATAATAAACAATGAGAAAACTAAAAGTTTGTTTTCTCCATAACAAACACAAATACTGGAGCCCCTCACCATGTGTAGGTGAGAAACCTAGGTGACACTTACACATTGTCCACAATCCTGCCCCCCAGTGCCTTACTATACATATATACGCACAAACATGCTGCTTTTTGTTGATTTTTAGTCACTAAAACTGTAAACATAAAATGTCCATGCAAAAGTACCATGTTAAATATTGCTTATACACCGTGTGCAGAAACTACAACCTCTTAATATTCATTGCATCTCTGTAATTGCACAATCAAATATGTCATGTTTAAATTTGTTCCCTGGAGAGATTGGGTCAAGTTGTCACTTACAAAATCAGCAAAACACGGCAAACCTTTTTTATGCACAGTATCTACATATCTTGTAATGTCTATTGTGCATGCCTAGATAGCTCTGAGGTAAAGCAGCATGTCGAAGAAAACATGTTTTAAAGGCCTTTACTGCGGAAGTGAAATCAGACAGATTATGAGATTGCCTAGTTCTGAAGATTCAATTTTTGCCTGTTTTTGCTCAGTCTGTAAATGGCTCTCTTAGAAAGGCAGTTTAAGTATCTTCACTCCACACACAAGGATAAAAATAGTGAAGCGCAAATAAAATCTTTCCTCAAAGTACAAGGTTGTAACACATCAATAGTATTGCTTCTCCCCTATACTATATGGCTTGCTCTAATCATGGTGGTTAACACTTAATAGATTTGGCTGTTTTCAATACATTATTCAAGCTACCCAAAAACTGAGATGGTCAGTGTCTGATCTGGTCAACTGGGAAATTATGACATGTCTGCAGCCTGCAGTTTTTGAAGACATACCTTGGCTGATTAAGTTTGGGAGAAGAATCAACTACACAGGATGGTTTTTCTAGGTTGAGCATTTTAAGAATGGCACCATATGTATCTACTTAAATGAACATCCAGGCTTTGCTGATGTGGGTATATATGTTGAAGTCATGGTGAACGAGGTGTTACCTTTGACCATGATCTTATGTCTATAGGTATATGATTTGAACACTTGCTCTATATACATCTGGCAATAATCTGTATAAAATGTACACTATGTTAGTTTTGAACTTACAAGATTGTCAATAAACATATACGCAAGCATCAAGGACAAAAGACATTTCTGGAGAAATGTTATACTACAAATGTACAGAGTGGCTTTCATTAACCAATTCGCTACAATTTATTAGGCCCAATACAGAAAGTGATTTATGCTTCAACAATCAGCATTCCCTCTTTAACCACATCTTTCAGGGTTAAATAAAACATTGGATGACCTCTTTCCTTTCTTCTTGGGTAACTTTCAACGTATAACCATTTAAATTCATATATTCTCTAAACTGCATATACTTCAAATTCTCATCCACTGTAAGCAGTGAGTCCTCAATATATTGTTGGAAGAAATGTATTTTAGATTTATGAGGGTTAACATCTCCAAAGACATGGCGCTCCACACTCCAACACATAAATAGGCTGGCTTAAGTGCCCATTTAGCACCTATAGAAGCGCCCTGTCTCTGGAGATAGAAACCCCCATCAAAAAGAACAAAATTGCGATAAAAAAAATCCCCCTCAAGGATAACATTTTGCAAATACTTAGAATAACTACTATATTCTTCAAGATGATATTGCATAACTTCTAAACCCTGATTATCAAGAATGGAAGAATATGGTGCCAAAGCATCTTAGGCAAATTACATGTATGAAGAATTCCAATTTTTCGCAGTCTGAGAACTGTAGTCACTGGGAATGCTGGCTCTGGTGTTTTAGGGCTTGTTCACACCAATTGCAGTGGCTGCTGGAATGCACAGAAATCACACACAGAACTAAACATGTAAGCCGGCAAAACATTTGTTTAGTTTTGTTTCGGATGCTTCGTTATTTAATTTTTCGGGTGTCGGATCTGAAAGTCAATTTGTTTTGGCATACAGATTTTTTAAATTTCGGATGAGTTAAATGATCATTACCAACTATAATTTGTTGCAGAAAAGTGTCATTACATGTTTACCTTGTTTCTTTTTAATTTCTGACACCACAAACAAAACGAAAAAAATAGCATCTGGTAGGAATGCTATGGGGGACCCCTGATAAAAAAAAAACACCACAAAACTTTTTTTTTTAGGTCTGGTAGGAATTTTAAGAGGCAAAAAGGAAAAAAATGGGGTCCCCTAAAATCCCTTACCAGACCCTTAACCCGGGCAGGACAGGAGGGGACGAGCAAGTGCCCCCTCCCTCCACCATACCACGGGAGGGTGCATTTCCGGGGGGGACCCTCTGGAAAAGCACCTTGTCCCCATGCCGTTAGGGAC
>NW_017306350.1:118288-118949 GCF_000935625.1 Nanorana parkeri | reverse complement strand
TGCCACCCCCGCTTGTGAATGAGTAAGGGGTAATTGTACCACTACTCATTCACTAAAGGGTTAAATAAAATGTAAATTGAACAAAAAACAACACACATTTTTGACAATTCCTTTAATTAAAATAAATTTTAAAAATGTCCCACAAAGTCATTCCAGCGTTGGCCAACAGTTGACAATACCAAAAACTCCCCGATGCAATGTTTACATCAAGCAGTGGGCAGAAATAAAACCCGTTATTGGCTATTTAAAACAGAAATTATTATTATTATTATTTCTGTGAAGAGTTAAACACTTTTGTGTATTTTGTGACAGCTGTCAGACTCTTTACATTGGGGATGGAAGTGTCCTCAAAGAAGCAGAACCTGTTACAAAATAATACAGATCTCTCAGCTTCTTTCATTATTTACATTTTGTAATAATATTGTTTTACTTTGTTTTCATTTGAGATAGAAGTGCAGAGAAGCCAGAGAACGGTAAATGACAGCTCTTCCGTTTGTTGTGTTTTGCTTCCGATTGAAATTCAGATGCATCAGTTAAGTCTTCACTAAACTTCCGCCTTCGTTCGCTGCATGCTCAATTTTTCGCGTTCGTAGTGGACCATAACGCAGTCAATGTTTTGCCATGCGTCCAATCGCACTGCGGCTGGGAGGGGGGGGGGGGG
>NW_017306350.1:92339-118267 GCF_000935625.1 Nanorana parkeri | reverse complement strand
GGTGCCATTGAAATTCAATGCACCGCCATGCCCCCTCTCGCCCCAGAACAAAGGGGGAAGTTTAGTTTGTGATTGCTGTGCGTTCCAGCAGATGCCGCTCTGGAACACACTGCAATTGGTGTGAACAAGCCCTTAGGGACAGCCAGGCACTGACTGAAGCAGGAATGATACATGGGACTCTGGACACAGGGAGCGTAGGAATGGCGTGAATATGTTTAGTGGGGCGCAGAATTGAAGGAGTGCCAGGTCTTCACCACAGCCCCCTGCAAGGGAAGTTGTATTTTGCTGCACAACAGCTCCCACGTTTCGGCCCTCTACCACACCTGTGCAGACACAGCAGACAGAACTACGGAGGGAATGAAGAACACAGTTACAGCACTGAGATACTAGGCAGTGGCAGGTAGGAAAGAAGTCTATAGAAACACGGAGGTACAGGATTGTTACATTGCTGAAATTCAAGGTGCAGTGGCACACAGGAAAAGCCTGATACAACACAGTGGTTCAGGATACTAACATGCAGGGATTCAGGTGCATTGGCATGCAGGGAAAGTCTGGTATAATATGGAGGTGCATGATACTTGCAGTCCTGGGATTCAGTGTTCACTGGCACACAGGGAAAGTCTGATACAACACAGAGATACAGGATACTTGCAGCACTCGCATTTAGGTTTCAGTGGAACACAGTTAAAGTCTGATACAATACGGAGATGCAGGATAGTTGCAACACTTGGATTCAGGGTTCAGTGCCACACAGGGAAATCTGATACAATACAGAGGTGCAGGATAGTGGCAGTGCTGGGATTTAGGGTACAATGGGTATATGCATTGAATAGAGGTTCAGAATCCCCACAAAGATACAGGGTCACTGGTAAGCAAAGGAGGGAGTGCATTGCACAGTGATTCAGGATACACATGAAGATGCAGGATCAGTGGTACACAAAGAAGGGAGTAAGTTGCACAGTGGTTCACGACACACAAGAACACGGGGAAGTCTTACAGCCCTACAGAGCAAGATACAGACTGCAGAGGATGCAGGTAGGTAGGAGAAAGCAGACACAAAGAAGCCAGATTGTAGGAGCTCTCAAGTAATGCACAGGTGCAGACAGCTCAGCTCAACACAAGGCTCACTGGTAAATGCAATAGCAGGTCTAGGTGACATTCACAGGATCACACTAGGAACACGGAGGGTTTCAAGGAACACCAGAAACAGGAATACAGGGAAGACAGAGATTCTGGTAAATCCTCAGGGATACTCGGAAGTACAGGGATTCTTGGAAGCACAGGGGTACACTGGAAACATGAAGAACATACAGGTGAAACTCGAATAATTAGAATATCGTGCAAAGTTCATTTATTTCACTAATGCAACTTAAAAGGTGAAACTAATATATGAGATAGACTAATTACATGCAAAGCAAGATAATTCAAGCCGTGATTTGTCATAATTGTGATGATTATGGCTTACAGCTCATGAAAACCCCAAGAACCCCAAATCCACAACCTCAAAAAATTTGAATATTACATGCAATCAATAAAACAAGGATTGTACATAGAACAATATCGGACCTCTGAAAAGTACAAGCATGCATATGTACTCAGTACTTGGTTTGGGCCCCCTTTGCAGCACTTACTGCAATTACTTTTGCACGATATTCTAATTATTCGAGTTTCACCTGTATACTAGGAACACAGGGGGCCCAGCGGCTAGTCAACAGAGATGTTGCTCAAACCCCGAGCAACAGGTGCTCTATAAAGGAAAGGTGGAGAGAAGATGGGCTGCAGCCCTACAACCTGCAATAGGCTGGAAGCCCAGCACCAAGGGAAGAAGGAAAAACCCAGCACTGGAACCCGGTAAGTGTGACAATGAAATCACATGTTTAGGGGTGATTAAACAACTGATCTGAGAGATAACCCAACTCCTTATTGAAGCCTGCCATAAATATACTCCCCTTTCTTGTGTATCTTGGTAAAGTGATGAAACACCAGTGTGGCTGGATATTCAGGTATCAGATTCACTTGTAGTTTAACATCTGTAGCTCCTACAGAAATGACAAAGGATATAGTCCACTAGATCCTGTTAAAACTCGCGGCTTTATATGTCTGCTGGTCAGACAATTGTCTGAGGGCTTTCATTTGGTAGTAGTTAGAATTGACCACCACAACACCCCCGTTCCTTAAAGTAACATTAAAGTCACCCCCCATGCTGCTTTAAGGATTTACCTTAAATAATGCCTCTTAATCCGATCATCTTCTTCTTTCCAGTAGTTTTTAGGAGTCCCTCCAGCACTGGTGTCGGTCTCTGATCCAGTGCTGACTGCTGTCTCTTCCGTGTCTGTTTATGTGCACGCTGCAGACTGTGTGCATTGTTTAGACAAAAATGGTTAGCTCATGCATTTACATTCCTGCATTCATCAACGCAAGCAACACAATGTAGAGCTAATTTACACAACATCACCTTGCAATTCATGCAGGGCTTTGTACACACTACAAAGGTGTCTAGATTTCACCAATAGATCATGCTGGGAGGGAACACACTACAGAGGTGTATACTTGTTCGTGGCGTGTTTATAAGGTTAGTAAATCAACCCCAGCTGAAGACATCTACTGCGCATGCGCCTGTCCCATGATCCTTCACGACCGCTCGAGAATCTTTAGGCGGGAGCGAGAGGCAGAGACACAGGTACGTTTTTACCTATTTGGTAACTTTTTATATGTTTTCTTGCATATATCTACTGCTTGCTAGTAGTAGATGTATGCAAAAAAACCACAAAGGCTTAATTCTACTTTAATGGTTATGTTTTTATTTTCTTTAAGAGCTTACAAAGCCTCTTCGTTTTAGCGAGATTATCAGATTGTGAGTAGGACTCATCTTATACCTCACGATTTACCAAATCCTTTTCTGTTTTTAAATAAGATGACACATTTTTCCATTACCTCTTTAATATTATTATGGGTACTCAAATACTTAACTTACATGTGGTACTTCTGGTCACTGTTAATAGTCCTCCTTTTCAGTGTGACATGGTGTGTATATAATATTTTTTCTTGTATTTTATAAATAGATATATTATTTTGTTTTGCGTTGTTAAAATGATTGTTTTCATTATTAAAAATAATTATTATTAAAAATAAAGACCCGTATGTTTTCGTGGATTACTTAGAAGTGTCAGTATGCCAGTTACTTGATTCAGTTCATGGAGATAGATGCATTGATCTATCATGACTGCTTACTGCTGTATAAATGTCCCTGCCTCCTACTATCTCCTTGCCTGTATGATTGCCTGTAAATAGGGATGAGCCGAACACCCCCCCGTTGGTTCGAACTCGAACTTTCCATTTACCATTTCATTCACTTTCCAATACCATTTTTAAAGGAGCAGTGATTTAACATCACTTAAAATGAAACATTAAAAATAAAAAAATCCTTTATATATGGTGCCTGGGGGGTCCCCTTTCACTGACCGTAAAGTGGCGCATCTGTATGATGTATAGAACCTGCTGATGCCGCGGACATCCCATAATGTTCGGCGTACGCTAGAACATGCTATGTTCGAGTCGAACATAGGTTAGACTCGAACGTGCAGCCCATCCCTACCTGTAAACATTATATCAGGGCAAAACAAAAATCCCAGGAGAGGAGACTGTTTCCGGTGGGATGTTGGATCTGTTCGTACAATAAATATTTACTGAAGAAACTAATCTGCGATAGTGAAGCATGCATCCTTTGTTTTGTGGCAGTGTTTAACAGGTTGATGTTAACATGCGTATGGTAACATGTTTTAGAAGGCAGCTCAGGAGTTTGGGTCCTTCCACATTGGTCAGGTCTTACCACAGGCAGTATTGCCTGCTACATCACAGGCAGAAATTAATTGCAGCCACACTTTCATTACTCTAACCACATTACTACCAAAAGTAAACACTATGGACTACAATGTATACTACAACTCGCATATTAAAGTCCATGAGATGCAAAAGAACTAATCTGTATTTACATTTAGTTTAGCATTAAAAGCTGGATTGTGTTCATAAGGTTTAAGATCCATTGGCCTATTTTAGAATTTTTTAAATCTTTTTTTTATAATCTAGAAGGATGCAAGCCTGTGTTTATTCTCTCCTATATTTCTAAAATAGAAAAACATTTTATAAAAGAGAATGTTTTTGAACTATGTAGTTCCATTATGGATATCGGTCTGCACAAGGTTTCCTAGGAAGGATGAGCGTGTTAGCAAAAGTAGAGACATCAGGCTGCTGACCTTGCTGTCCATCACTAAAATTGAAAAGCTTTTAGAAAATGAATTCATTGCTGCAGTAAAGTAGTTCAATAAACAAAGACTAAAT
This sequence comes from Nanorana parkeri, assembly GCF_000935625.1. NCBI lineage: Eukaryota > Metazoa > Chordata > Amphibia > Anura > Dicroglossidae > Nanorana > Nanorana parkeri. The sequence goes on along the minus strand of NW_017306350.1, from coordinate 113,929 downwards.
CTGAAATGCATCATTCCTTTCTAGATTCACAGAGGTCAGAGTGACCGAGGACTTCCTGCAACTTTCCCGTTTACCTCTCGCAGGAAACCATTAAAATGAATTCACATTTCAAGGGTGCATTCTGAAATCCTTTAAATCTTCTCAGCCTGTTGATAGTGTCATCTATTTGTCAGATATACCTTAAAAATGCTCTGAGCTAAATGTCAACTTCAACTTAGAAATATAGCAGACCTGTCAGTAATACAAACTTTGGGGCTTGACATTATAAGAGGTTGTCTTGGCTTTATATTTGCAGTCCAATTGCTTTGTTCTAAGAACACGTAATAGGATATTTTCTTCAAAAGTTGAAAATTAAAGATTTGCAGCTAATGGCATATAGTGACTATTTGCAGCACTTTCACTTGCTGTTTCACAAGGCACTATTGTCCAAACATATTTAGCATACTGCATTGGTTCTGTGATAATTTCCTAAAACTTAGCTGTGAATAGGGCGTGATCAAATGCTGGTTGAAACAGGTTGAAATTGCCTAAACATTATCATGTGTGTGACCATCGGAAATGCACTTGTTTTAAGGCAAACATGCTGCCAAGGGGGAGGTCTGGGAAGGTAAGCTTTGTTCCCTCTACAAATCGAGCCCATAATTTAACATTAAGCCCCCAAACTTGTTTATATATTTTAATAAGCGGGATTATTTGGAGAAGAATTTTCTATCATATCATGTGATGTGCAGAAATGCTAAACTCTAATGCAGCCTAGCATGTATTGGCATGAAGATATAGAAGAGCACTGTGGGCCTTAACCACCTTTAAAACACACTAAAACCTTGTTCTTCCAGTAATGACTGTCCACTCTCCTTATCCTCTTCCTTCACATAACAAAATCTACAAATACATTTGAATGACTCAATCTACCCTAACAATTCAAGCTAATATTCAAAATTGACACTAAACTCAGGAGTTAAATCTTAAAAATGCATTCAGGTACCCTATTAACAAATATGTTGCTTGTTTGTGTATCACTCAATAGATCCTCAAATCAGCTCTGAATTTGTGCCGACACTGCCCTTCCTTCTGGAGGGTGGCTACTTTTGTTCTCAATGGCCCCTGTGTGTGTTGTAAAGTAGTCACCACTCCAAGCTCACTCCTGTGATGGACTACAATCTCACATTTGGTTTGCTGATATGTATTGAACTTATAGTCTATCAAAGGATTGAGCTTGGAGCGGTGACTACTTTGCAAAACATACAGGGTCCATGGGGTACAAAAGTAGCCACCCTCCAGACGGAAGGACATTGTCAGCAGGAATTCCTATACACTTTTTTCTCCCCCAAATGTTTTTATGAACTATATCCATTTGAGTCCTTTATTACAAATGGGCTGCCCCCTCAATGGACCTGGTGATTTCTCGTCTCCATAAAATGCTTACTATTCATATTGTGGATGCCCCAGTGTTTAAAGATTCTTCTGACAAATGTTGGAAGCTCCAATTCCCTGTTTTCCCTAAAAGGGCTCGCAATACAGCCTACCATTGCCGTGATGTCAATCTTTCAAACCTTGGGCGACTGGCCTAAATTTATTTCTCAAAATGCTGCTGCTATTCCCAGAGATGCTCTGGTGTTGGAATGTTTACAGCTTATGCCTTCCACCCTGTGCTATTGTATAGATGGCTTGGTTGACTCGGTTCATTTCATTTCTAAAATGAGTGTCCTCTCCGAAAATATGCAAAGCTACATTTGGATAAAGTGCTGGTCTGTGAAACAAGCATGTAAAAAGTGCTTGCTTTGCATGCTTTTTGACACAATAATTTAATCAAGAATGTCGCAGTGAGAGCACTCACTGACCACAGCAAAACGAAGCCTAGGCCTCCCCATGGAAAGCCTCCAATCTCTCTTTGGAGGTGACAAAGACTTCCTCTTGTTCCTCTCAGGTGTACAGCCCCAAATCCAAACTTAAACCAGGAACCCAGTAAAACCCCAAGCACTCAAAATCCCCTAGTCCAAGCCTGCAGCCAAGTCTTCTGCATGAAGGGATGTCCTCACTTTCCAAAGTGTTTCCCATTTTTCACCACACCAAACTTACCTCTGCTATGCTGTTGGTGCTTAATACCACCAGCCTGTAGCCCTTTATTTGGCCCATCCTCAGAGCCCCAGGTGTTTACCAAAGTCGCCCTGTACTTTGTTTCCATATAAACTAACACGGATGAGGGGGGAGCCAGAAAGGGATCTCTTAACCTCCAGATTAACCACTTGAAGACCAGGGTGTTAAACCCCCTTCCTGGCCAGGCCATTTTTCAGTATTCAGCTCTGCGGTAATTTGACTGACATTTATTTCATCATACAACGCTGTACTGAAACAAATTTTATACCATATTTTGGGGACAGATAGAGCTTTCTTTTGGTGGCATTTGATCACCACTGGGGTTTTTATTTTTTACTATATAACAAAAGAAAGTACACTACATTTTGAAAAAAAACTGTTTCCCATTACTTTCCATCGACCTCTACATATATAATTACAATCCCTGTGGAAGTGAATCCCTTTCACTTGGAAGTGGTAGTGGATTCTCTAGGAGTCTGCCAACCCGTGAAGTCAATCTAGTTTGATGAGAGAACTGCATAGGGTCAGGAGTCAGAAATTTCTAATCCAACCTACGTCTAAGCATACAATAAGCACATTACTTTTTTTTCATGTCAAATGTATTGCTTAATGATGCAATATGTGTCAAGGCAGAAAACTTTAACAGTTGAGCTGCTGTGGAAACCTGCTAAATAAATTGGCAGTTTATTCAAATATGTCACCCACCTGATCAACAAGTGCCCCTCTGCTCCAGTGATATATAACTGGAATAGACATATAAACTAAGCTGAGAGACTTTCGATTCCATGTATCAATCTCCTATGAGCAGTGTTTGCTATCAAGAGTCTACCAGATCCATACAGGATCACTAAAAGAGTAACAACCTATAGCATTATGAGAAGTTGTAGGTGGTTTTTGGGCCAGAATTAACAGACGTACCCCTCTTCTTAGCCTGGGGCCCTATGTAGGGGAAGCAGCTTTGTCTCCCCCATCCCTCAGCTTTACATAGATAGAGAATGCATTGAGGGAGAAGACCCTCCCCATTGGTATTGCCTGTACGGACATGGTCCCATCTGAAGCCAACTGCCCACAAGTGCAAAGTGGCATGCGGGCTCCTATCTAGGTTGTTTTGTGGATTATTCGGCTTTGTTTCTACCTAAGATTTCTCCTTGAAACATGGAAGGAGAGGCCGTAAATGAACAATAAATACTAAAGAAGGTAAGGCAAGTATGCAGATGTTTGTTGTATGTGTCATACTGTACAATACATTCCTTTTTATATATAATAAAATGTACATTCCCTTGCAAAATGAATTGACTGACCAGGATTCCCAATCTTTCCTCACTGGCTATATAATAAAAAAAGACTAGTAAAATGCTTACATTAAATAGACATTTATTTATTTATTTAACAAGGCAAAATTCACAAACGTAAAATTGTAACAGCAGTAGTAACACAAACATTAAGAGAGCAGGAAAGAGCAGATTCCTTCAACCCCAAGGTAAATATACTCAGACATTTCACCTGGCAGACAAAAACAGAGCATAATGACATTGTAACAATGGGATTAAATAATTTACAAAAAAAAGGTTGACAACAAAAAAACATGGCTGTGACACCTGATTACAGAGGGATGTTAAATTTGCCGTTTTATTTTACCAAACTTTTTTAGACGGATGTTTACCTACTACCAAAAAAACCCCGCACCCTGTAAACCTTGAGCTTTGTGCACACAATATCTGCATGCCACTGGGATTTCAAAACCTAACTGCCACTAGTTGTACACGTATCAAATTTATTAATATAATAACAAATATAGAGTATACATTTTTAGATTTTTTTGCCCTAACATCTTTACATTTCTATTCCTTCTTCAATAAAACATTAATGCTTTTTGTTAACACTTTGTGGCTTATAACAAATAAAAAAAGGCAGACCTTACTTGGATTATTGTATTTTAAATGGTCATAAACGGGCAGCTTTTTTTTACATGAAAGAAATCACATATTTGATCTTGCCTCAGATTAAAAACTGCCACTTTTCTTTAAAGAGTGCATGGAGAAATGTCACTTCTATGAGAAAAATTTAACAATCGCGTAGCTGTGTAGAGAGACCCATATATACCACCCAGTTATTATCAGAGATTTATGAACTAGTTACCTAGGTAATAAAGTAGCGTATGGTTGTCTCTACTTAAAGTAAAACTCCACATTCATTAAAATAGAATATAAAACTGCTACATAAGCCATTTTTAATTTAACATTAAAAATTACCTTTCCATTTCAGTCTAAAACTGTTGGAATTTTTTAAAGTTGTTACAAATATTCAATGCAATAGGAGGGCTTCTGTACACTGTTGGTGTATGGAATTCGCCCCAGAAATTTGATTTTCTACTTCCTTGATTGGCTCCCAAATTTTCATTGAAGCCTACACTAAGATACAGGTAAGAATTTAGGCATCCCCTGCAACAGAATTCCCAGAACCTCCCATTCAGGAATCAGTCTAGTGAAATAAACAGCTTTTTCCTCTGAACAGAAAAAGGTGGGAATCTGCAACAAAGTGTGATAAAAGCCTTGTTTTTTCCCCTCAATAAAACCGGAGTTACACTTTAATAATGTGGTGCAGTACGAAGTAGCAGCCAATCCAAAATCAGCATTTAGCATGAAGGCAAGTCTAACAGATTGATTATGGCTTGGTAGCTAAAGGTTTTAGTAATCTGGTCTTTGCTCAATGTTAATAAGCTTAGCACCAAATTCTGTACATGCTTTCTAAGTTTAGCAACTAAATATATCAGCTGGGTGACTTAAAACTGGTTATCCAACTTTTAATATCAGATCTTTGCAGCTCATAAATCAAATTTGGTTTTTTTTTGTACAAAAGATGAAAAGGAAGTTTACCCTACAGCAGAAAATGTAAATGATCAAGGCTGTGTACTAGCATACATACCTGTTAGACACATTCTACAATGGTAAACTGAACATGTCATTCCGATGGCACCGATATTTCCCTATCATTATTTTCTTCAGATTTTTATAAAATCTTGGTTTTCTTTATATTCTTAAACTCTAAAATCTGCCAGGTAAATTGAATCATCTATAAGGAGATTTAGAATTATGTTCTTTCTACAGTAACCTTAGTTAAACCTCACAGAATGTAAGGAATAATCAAAACTGACAACATCGTCAGGTTCGGGAATTGACTTTGATAATTAGAATATTAAATGTTTTCAAATGGAAAAAATAAAAATAAACATGACTTTCGCTCTAGCAACAATACACTTTGTTAAAAATACAACCACACAACAGGACAAAAGTAACCATGAATTTGCTCTTTGCATTAAGGTTTAAAGTAACACATTTCAGTTCAAGAATTGTTCATATCAGCAGTCATCAGCAAGTGCAGTTACCTGGTAAACTGCACAGATCTTTTCCATCACAACTTTAATTTCTGTTAGGAGGAGGTAATGTTATTGTTAAAATATTTAAGGACCACATAAACCTAAGAACCTAATTTGGCTGAAATGTAAAAGCTAATAAAATGTAGAGATCTACAATATAGGCAACTTACTGAGGCTTATCATAAGTGAAGATAGTGTTGTGATTATGTGGGGATATTTTTATATTTTTCCAGACACAGCTGACAACCTGTATAATAATCTTATTTAAAGAGGATGTAGTCAGCCTCTCCTCAGCTTGGAACAGCTGAGGAAATAAGTTGGATATCCTCCACAATGGAGCAAATATTTATGAAAAAAAACTAATTTCAGCTTAATTGTGGAAACCTTTAGACATTTAACAAAAAATTGTAGTAATTACTAATTTTGTAAACCGTTTAATTGGCTGCTCTTTAGATATTGTTGCAGCTTTCCTTAATACAAGAAAAAAGGGCTTTGGAAAGCAAAAAGTAGATTTGCATCAGGTTTAAAATACTAATCACACTTGCAATTTAAAACATTCAATCAAATAAAAGGGATAAATGGTATTTAATGGGGGAAAGCCGAGGAAGTCAAACAAGTCTTCATCTAATGCTAGAAAAATAAACTTTTTAAAAAAAACGTATATGTCATTATTGCATTCCCCATGCCCCCCCCCAAAAACTGAACTGAAGTCCACAATCTGCTCAGTTTGCTTGGCCTTTTTACATCTTGACAAGATAATACAGTATTGCTGAAGTTTTTGTGTGGAAATATTGTACATACACTCAGACACACACTGCAAAGTAGGGATCAAATTTCCTTGTTGGTAACGGTCGAAGGACAACTTCCCTTGTCAGTAATGGTTTAGGACAACTAGTGTACAGAAAAGTATATATGGAAATCCAACAAAATGTATTTTTAAATACCAAGTAGTTTAAGCTGAACATCTTAGTATTGCCACTTTCGGGGCATATAGCCCCAAATCATTGTATATGAAAGAACAGGCAGTGTACCCATTCAAGTGGATTACTTTCATTAATCATACTTAGACTAGAACTGTAAAACAAAAAACATCCATCACTAGTCAGTTTTAAATTTCACGTAAAGTACCACCATTGTGTGTTTTTGTTCCATTCTGTACACCATAAATAGGACAATCCATGCTCCTTTAGCTGCCATAAGCTCAGTGCTACAATGTCCGGATTGCAACTGGATAGAACAAAGACATATGTTCAGCTCCCTTTATTGGTAACTTGTGGGTGGTGTAGTAATGGATTATTTCTGAAACACCGTCAAAAGGTTGGCTGTTCTGTCCCAATATATACTGGTTTTCTTTGGTACGCGAGAGCTTCATGTGCATAAATCCTTGGCTGCTCCTATAAAAGAAAAAAATATATAACATTATTTAGGAAATATTCCACCATGGTTTAATTGCAACAGATTAGTATTATATTATTATCCATGCAGCAATACAATACTTACATTTCCTGAAACTCTAAATATACCCTGGATTCTATAGTCTGATACGCAAAGTAAATTAATTCATATGTTGCCATCATTTAATTGTATTCCTTCACAATAAAACAAAAAACAAACTCAATGTCTAATAAAGATTGAGTTTGGAGATTAGATTAACAGGCTGTTAAATGATTTACAAATGTACTTGCACCCAGATTTGCATCCTAACAGAAATAAATCTTTAGAAATGTTGTAATTTGGTATGTTTTTACAGCAAATCAGAATTACATATATCAAATATAATGACAAATATAAAACATTATAACAGCATCAGTACAGAATAAAAAAATAAGAAAAAAGTAATATAAAATGCTAAGTTTCAATGCTGGAAATTCTCCAACTAATTGGACAACAAACATGGGTGCATTTATTTGGCATGCATTTTATGGGATCTAGAGTTTGGCTTCTAGGAGGAGATACAAAAATTAAAAATTTAGTCTATACAGTATGCATATGCAAGCTGTTCGTTTGTGTTTAAAAGACCTAATTCTTTTGAAAAATAAATACAGATTAAAATAAAAAAACACCTACGTGTTGCACACATTAAAAATCTCAGTTTTTGCTAGAAAGTTTCTTAAAACCCCCAAAACATATATTTTCTAAAGCCAGAGGCCCTGTAGAAATAAATACTAGGACAATATTTACGCAACTGTATATCAGATTTATATTTTCTGAACTGTAGTGCACACAATTAGAATATATATAATACAATATTTTTAAAACAAATAAAAGATGTGGTTGTGTTGAGTAAACAGATACCAAATATGTCAAGCCTCAACTGTGTACACACAAAATGTCGAAAAATCATGGTACCTAAAATTATCAATAAGCGTTAAGTGTCAATAAGGGATCCAGAATTACTTCTCTCACTATGGCATGTACACCAATACCCAATATGTGTTGCACAATTATTTACATATAATGTATGTGTAGGCCTTTGTATTTACATGTTTGTGTGCAGAGCAAATGGGTGCGTATACATTTTTCCAAATTTTTAATACTTTTTTTTATTGCCATCACAAGTGAGCTAGAATGTGATAACAGTAATTATCAACAAAATAGGTGACGGCCACACTTTGTTGAAATATCATGTTGTAATAACCACTTAAGTCCCTTCTTCCCTCTGTTCCAGCCACTCAAGCACAGACAATGCTCAATCCATTGTTTAGCCAGTCAGGATTTTAACAGCACTGAGTGCTTCCAGGTTCACCTTCTGCACAGGACATAAGGGAACAGATTTTCCTCTGCTCTCAGTAGTGGGAAAGTATGGAAATCGTGGGGCAGAGGGGTTGAGTCTCGTAAAAGTGATTGGGTGGCCATGAGCTTGTTTTGACCCTTTCAAAGCAACAATATATAAGGGGGCCGTTAAATGGAAACCCCCCCCCCCCAGATATTTTACAGGTCATCTCTTCTATTCCAAACCAAAACAATGGGGTGGAGATCACTCCCCATTTAAAGAAGATCTCCAGGAAACACATTTATTAGCATGTAGACAAAAACAGGCAGTTAACCCTTGCAGGGCAAGGGTTAATAAAAATAATTTCCTAGAGTTTGTATGTTAAGGTGCAGCTTCACTATTAATGAAAAAAAATGTTCTGGCTAGTTTTATACATTTCAAGGGTTTTAACACAAATATGAATGGTTTGTTTTTTATTAGGTAGGTGAAGCTGTAGCATTCATTATGCTTTATTCTTTATACTTAGCAGTGTGTTGCAAAAAGCATGTACCACAAGATACAATTTACACACAGAACTGAATTAACTCAACCCAGTAGAGCTGCAGCTAACGATTATTTTCAAAATCGATTAGTTAGCCGATTATTAAGTTTCAGTGACTCTTCCTTGATTATATTGCTCAATCAAAACTTTCAGTCAAAGTCAGTCAGGAGGCAGACTGCTACCCATACTGCTCTGGTATCTATTGTCATTTAAAGGGTTGTTTGTAAATCAAATTTTATATATATAGTTTACAAGCTAAAAACAATTAAATTAACCAAACACTATTGTAGCTTTTACTCCAGATAAAAGATATTTAGAGATTACCACAAAATAAAGAAAACAGTTGTATTCATATCAGTAGAATAGGCAGTCTGCAGGTGATGTAGTCTTCACTGGCACCTTTCCTTAACTATAATAAAATGCCTTTCTTACTTTTTAAAAAAGATATTGATTTTTCTTTAAATCCTATGACAGTAGCTTGTTAACACATGCCCTAAACAGTGGATCACAAACCATAATATGATATTAAATTGAACAAATATAAGAAAAAGTGTGAAACATTGAGATTGATTCTACAAAACCAGTTATCTTTTAACAAGCTACTAACAGTAAGAAAAAGGATATTTATAAAGATATAACTAGGGTAATATACATAAATGCAATGCTGAAGCATAGTAAATGATTCAAGGTATGCTATTAGAGCTACACTGTCTTTTCTCATTAGGCTCAGGACGGTTAGTCCTGGCTTTCAAACCATCTGCTGGATGAATGGCTCTCAGGGGAAAGGCGCACAAGTGCTGCAGAGGACAAGCAGAGATTAAGTATATATCTTTGCAGTGTGACAGCATTACAATTTAATTAACTCATTCACTCCTACTGGGAATCAATTTAATGAATACACAATATAACTAGACCACCAGAACAGTGTTATTGAAAAAGGAACACAGAGGGTATGTCTGTCAATGATGCACTCTACCATTTATGTTGCTTTGCAATATATGCATACAACAATGCTAGAAAAAAAAAATACAAAACTTGACTCATAAGATGCTGTTATTTATTCCAGGAATTCTATAGCAGGATTGAGTGGGGTTAATGCAATCTAGGTGCTTCAGGTCACAGCTCTTCATAAAGTATGTAAGTGGGTTACGAAATTTACTACTTTCTGCTATGGCTCTAAAGCAAGTAGCGAGCACAAGGAATTTTATAGAAAGGAGAAATGTGATTTCGCCATTATATCACTCAATAAAAATGCTTTGATGGAGAGATTTAGCCCCATCTTAGGGCAAGGAGGATTCTGCATTGCACAGGGTAGACCTGAACATATGTAAACACAAAAGGTAGTTACTTTTTGTGTCCACTGAATCACAGGGTGCGTTTCATGCCGCATAACAGTGGGGCTACACCCGTACTGCAAGGGTTAAGTGCTTGTTTTTGAGTTCAAAAATAAAAGATATTCTCACCTGATCCTTGGAGCTGGCTGGCTGTGAAGGTGCTCCCTCCTGCCCGTCTTCTCCTCTGCTGCAGGGATGGTATGTCCCTCAGCGTCCTCAAGTCCTACACACTGTGTATAGAGTGTGATGACTCAGGAACCTTATAGTGCTGCAGCATAGGGGGAGCAAGGCAGAATGCACCAGTCTAAGAGGAAGGCGTCTCCGAGGATCAGGTGAGTATAACTATTTTTTAACCTAGAGAAAAAGGAGAACTTAATCATTGCAGTGTGGGGGTAGCCCCACTGCCAGTGTTAAGAAAAATTTCACCCAGAGCTTTACTTTAAGGTTTTAGACAGCTGGCAACAGATGTCAATGAAGGTTAATACCTGCTGTCACAAGTAGTGATGGACCAATTGGTTTGCAAACCAGGGTAATGGAGAAGTTTGATATTATTATATTCCTTACAACATATGCACAAATACTTTATTTTACAATCATGATTGCCCAGATTGCACAGTGCGACTCTTTTCAGATAACACAAATCCACATGTAAATATGCAGGAGAGTAAAGAAAATTAATTAAATAAAAAAAAAAAAAAGAATGCATTAGCAATCCTCCTAATTCCACCATACATAGGTGTGTGGCTCACAAAGCTTAATGCCAGGGGTACATGATACAGAAACAGTAGTACATGCTATTCAGAGGGGTCATCGGGCCTCAGGAGGCTTTCAGTAGGCTTGAAGCAGTGCTAAATGCCTGTTAAAATCTGATATAGCTAGAACTCCCAAAAAACATGATTTAACAGTTTCAGAAAAGACTAAATCTCAATGGGGGCTTTAATGACTTTCATGAAGCTGCTCAAAGATTGCTGAATGTTTTATAAATGCTCTCTGTACACACTGCTCTTCACGTTGGCATTTACACACTGAATCCTGTGTAAACTGGAGGCTGGGTGATTTTATAGCTTATATTTGTGCACACTGACCGCTAGACCAATTTCTATTAAAATAGAGGTTTGACAAATATCTGCTGGAGTGAAATGGGACATTAGCAACTAGGGATCCTACCTTTTAATTCTACAGCATCTCTACTTTCAAAAATGAGAAGATGTTTAGGGAGTTAAGTACATTTTGGTGCCTGCACTGTGCTTTATCTGCAGTTAGAAACATATAAAAGAAAAAAAAAGTCTCAGCCAGCTAGGACAGACGTGTAGGAAGGACATTGGTATAAAAGTGTTAAATGTGCTGACTGCTACTGTAAGAGATCCCCTGTAACTGCGCATGCGCCAAGTGCGCATTGCCGTACTAGCAAGAAACAAGCTATTCCACGCATGCGCAGATGATCACCTCCAGCCGTGCAAAAGCGCGCCAAAATGACGCAAAGGAAGTGACACATCAACCTAACTACTTCCCCAATATAAACCCGGCTCGAGCACCACCATATTGCTGGATTCTCTTTCAGCTCTTCCGTGTTCCTGTATTCCTGTGATATTCTTCTTGCCTTGCTTTGACCCGGATTGGACCTGACTATTCTTGCTCGCTGCCTGCCACCGACCTCGGATTTGATTACTGGACTTTGATTTTGCCTGACCCCTCTGTACTGTGATTGCTCGATTGGATTTGACCCCGGCTTGATTACTTGGATTTCGGTTACCAGCATCCCTGGATATCGGCTTGCACGGTCTCATCACCACTGGCACTCGTGCCACTCACTGTCTACTTGGACTCTGTCCCCAACCTCAGAGTCACGAGGTGCAAGGGAGGCCTCGGGCCTCGGGACACAAGGTGCAAGGGAGGCCTCCTCACACTACATCTCTAACCAGGTACGTGATAGCTACATTGTGAATTCTGATTGGTTGCGGCTTTATTCTCATCATCCTTGTTGTTATTATAACCTTCCTGAATAAGCCAATAAAACTTACACTGAAACGTCTCTATATAGCTAAAAAGGGACACAAACATATTTGAACTATTTTTCCCTTTACAGTATTAATTTGAATAATAAACCCATCCGTTGCTACAAGCAAAACACAATAGATAAACGTTCTCTGTTAAGCTATCAAGGTCTCTGAACTAACACTGACAGCTCAATATACAGGAAGATTTATACCCGAAACCTCATCTATATCTTTTGGTCGTGCTGCTTTGTCAACTAAAGACATATTTATTTAAGTGCATGGGAAGATTTATCTAGCTTTCCTACATCTGGTGTTCAATCAATTGGATATAAACTGAAAAGTACTTATCAAGTGACTCTGGTGCCACTTTAAATTCATTTTCTTGTCTCTGACTTGTGAAGGATGAAAAAGGCTGAAAAGGAGCCATAATGTTGAACATTTCTAAGAGATTTTTATAGCAGGAAAAAACTGCCAGACTCAAGGATAGGAACCTTGCCCACAAGTTGGTTGTTCTTCTGCCAGCCAGATCAAACCAGGGAACATTTTAATACCCTGTAGAAAGTTTGCATTTATTTCCCAAATATAAAAAATTATGACTGACCTAGACAATCAATCAATTTGAATGTGTACACTTTTTCTCCCTGACCTTGTTGATCCAGCAAAAGTAACCTAGGATGGGTCTATAAAAGCACTGTTTGGCTTTCCTCAGCTGAGAAGAAAACTTAACCAATTAACAAAAGTAAATAGATAGCATATCACTTTGTTTCACATGAATCATTATTTTATCTCCATCTAGAATTACTTCTATTCCTCTCCCTTCAATAAACACCTCATAGAGACTGTTAGTTAACACTAATTAAAAGGAAGAACGTCTTTGAGAAATCCCACAAAAACTGATAAAATAACAATCATGTTGCAAATTCATCTAATCTGTGAAATCAACCATAGTAAATTGTAAATTTTTTTAGTGGTACAATGTACCAAATTATTGCTGGTGACCAAATACCACACGTTAAAAACTTGACCATGCCCCCTATTTTATGCCCCTTTTTCAAACCCATCTGGGTACCAAAAATCTACTAGCCTGCATTATATATTCTTTTGTAATGACATTTTAGGTATGGGTAGAGCCTGATAGGCCAAATCAGTCTCTGGGATCTTATGTCTTGGATACTCCAACAGTGACATCTCCCTACCATAACTCCCAACTCTTTTCCAGTCCACATGTTAGTTTTAAGTGCAACCCCCACCTTTGTGTGTTCTAGCACTTCATCTCGCCTTTTCTATAATAAAAAAATAAGTTAAAAAGCCAACTGAAAGAGCAAGATTTCCTAATAATTGCCAGAGCAGATGTTCAGCCCCAGGAAGCAAGTCAATAAGAGACATAAATCATGTCAAGTGTTTTCTCGCTTTCCAACATCTACCAAAAACAGAGATATACGGTACGTTTTGAGTGGTGTGACCCCTTAAATAGACCATCAGTCATAAAAAAAATATATATATTATTATTTATCAAGCAGATAGCGGGATCCCCTAAAAATGGCCACAACAGGTGTGCAGATCCAATACCTTAAGCATGGCAATATCACCAAATAGGGATACAAAAATGTATCAAGTGGTTTAATACTTTACAATCTAACAAAAATGGAAATATTAATTTTTGGTAGACTGATGCAAAATATTTTAAAATGCTGCTCATATTACCACACAACAGAAATAGATGGATGGTTATACAACAGGGGCCAACTGTTGCACTAGATCCTGCTGCCATTCTAACTTATGTTTAGGCACTAGGAGTAGAGGGTGGACATTAGCAGCATGAGGCTGCATAGTTTTGGGGCAAGTATGAAGGATTTCTTAACTTCTGAAAGTTGTTCTCTGCAGATCCATTATTCGAGTTGGTGTCATAATAGCCCCATGAATCTCTTTCTTACTGCCATGCTTGTCTGCTCAAGCAGTTTGACTTCAAGAGGAAAATAATCTAACTACCTCTCTCTTCAATGGAACCGGGGCAGCAGGTCAAATCAGCAACAGGCCAGAAAAGCGCAGCCGCAGAACTAGCAAATTCACAGCCTAGGCTGGATTCACACTTTGTGGTAGGTTGCATTAACACATAGCTTCTTAAAACACATTCAGCTTTGTGTTTTAACATGGGTTATGGTGGGCATTTTTGTGCATCAACAAGCAATGAACTAATGAATACTCTTGTCTGCTGTTTATATACTTTGTGGCATTAAAACACTGTAAAAAGGCATTTTGTGCGTTTTACTTCACATTACCACTACCTTCTATAGGTCCGCAAACCGCACACTAGAGCAAACAGGTTGTGATTCCTGTATGACAATTGTATGTTTGTTGTGGTTTCCCCATGTCAGCGGATTGCACTGTACCCTTAAGTTCTCCAGCACTGATCCCCTCGTGACCGCACCACGTGAAAGTGGCCTTATGCAATGACCACCCATGAGTGGCTGGCATTTTCAGACAGGAGGAGGCAAAGAATACTGGATTGAGTGCAATATTGCACTTAGTAAGTCGTCCTACACTCAGGTATTTTAAGGAATTTGAATACAGATCATTTCTCCAAACATGAAGTCATTACATACTGTATGTAAGTGTAAGTTCTACAATTCAATCAAATTTCCCACTACAATTGTAAAGACTTAACTTTATCAATATCTGCATTAAGTAATCACACTTCGATTTTACTGGCAGCACAATGGCTCATGGATCGCAGTAACTGCAGATACAAGCTATAACCTGCCATCACAAAAGTGATAACAGTTTAAGACCACTTTAACATTTGAAAAAAATTTGCTGATAAGGTTGTCAGTACTGAAGAAATGCACAGTTCTTATTTTATGTTACAATACATACCCGGTTCCCTATTATGAAGTGTCAAAAACGTGCTGCTGAAATATCATTTAGTACAGATAAATTTGCCAGGCTTGTGTGATTCAGAATATTGCCCCCCCAAGGTATATGGCTCATTTTCTGCTCCTGACATTTTGTGTCCTCTGTCTGTAATGAGCCTGCAGAACAAGAACTTTTGGCATTTTACTGACATTTCCTCTTAAGGAAAAGATAGAATATCATGTATCTGCACAAGCAGCAGGTGTTGTCTGTATTTCATATCATAGTCTGTCACACTCTTGTTCTCATTCATGTACAACAAGATACTTTGCTATTTTAAAGGCTTTTCATTCATCAGTTAATGTAAATTCATATTTTCAATGTAAGCGCTTTGGAAATGCAAAAAGACTAGTAATCCCTTGGTCACCATAATCTGTATATTAATTTTTTTTCTGTAATTAACATTCTTAGTACACGGCAGCTCAAGGAACCATTGCCAGCTGCAGGACCAGACTGCCGCTAGTGCCGTTTAAGACATCAAGAACCACACTGTGCGGTTTGCAATCATGTGGTCACCACAATTGACAAGTTAAAAGTAATTACACCGAAATAGAGAAAATGTGTTAGTTTCCTCAGGACTTGTACAGATAAATCAGGGACTGATCAGGAACTTAAATACATTAGTCTGAAGCACCATGCCTCCTCTTCTCCCTCATTTTGCAAAGAATGAGACCAGCTTGACAGGATAAAGATTATTAAAAGTAAAAGTCTGTCTTGGTTAAACGTCCTTTGCCATGTGGTCTATTAGGAAGGTCATAGGCTGGAAGATGCTGTCAGGCAAAGAATTGCCAGGGAGACATTCATCCTAAAATGACTCATAGCATCAGGACCAACCTTAATGCTCAATTCAGGAAACAGGCAAACGCAGCATACACAGACTGTCACAGTGAAACCTTTATGCTCTTTTCTCTGTTGAAAAGGGAAGAGTTGTTAGTCACAACAGGATATCAAGCTGTTGGGAAGCATTTTGTGACAGCTGAAAATGGTCATAGTTTTACCACTATATGGACAATTTGTCACACAGGTTTGAATCCCTTGGTTTGCCATGCATATTTGAAACCTCTGAGTGTCAGGGGGGTGGAAGTAGCCTTGTGGGTCCAGGAACTGAAGCCCATATTGGAGGAATGAAGCCCATATTGGAGGAACTGAAGCCCATATTGGAGATATGAAGGTGTCAATCTGAATCCTTAGCTTTGAGGAGCTGGTGTGGGTGACTACTCTTAAACCCCTATATTTTTAAAGAGATTCTCCCACTTAGGGTAGGAGTAACAAGGCTTGTTTTTTTTTTAAACACTTCTGCTTTGCCGACTAGCACTTAAGCCAGAGTGCCCTGTGGACAGAAAAAAGGTTAGCTAAAATGAACCAGCTGGCATTCAGCACTGCATTGCACAGAACATTCAATTCTACAATGATCTATGCAATCAATAGGTTGAGATTCAATGCTAGCAGCAGACACATTCCTGTTAGAGATTTTGACCAGTCAGCCTAAGCTTGGCGAGTGTGGAGGTGTTCATGGGTCAAAGGGCAGAGTAGATGAATTGCAAAACTGCCTCCACATTGTCAGTAGGGTCCTTAAAGGAAGGAGCGTTTTCTATGGAAATAGCCAAATATTTATTAAGATGACACAGGTGGGTGACAGAAGGAAATAATTTGTCTGTTTACCATCTTAGAAGATAACATTGTAAAATGTGAAAACACACAGGTGGAACATTTGGGTCTATGAGAACCAAACCCAGACACTGTGTTAGGAGATGGAACAGCGGACTCTTTCAATTTTAAAGTGGAAAGAACATCCTCAATTATAAAGGATACAGTTTCCTTTTGTTTAATTGAAACAGTTATGGAAATTCAGCTGGTAGAGTCCTCTCCACTAGGTAAGGGAGGGATTCAGTGTCTGACAAAGAATTCTCCTAAAGATCCCCAAAAGAATCAGAAATATTAGGCTTCTCTACAACAGATTCCATGGAGGAGTGGTAGTGGGCAATTTAAACTCTTGTAATCTAGGGGGAGAGAAACAAGTTCCACCAACTGAGTCATACGTGCCTGCAAAACAGTAACAAATATCTCTCTTGTAAGGCAGGAGAACTGGTGAGTCACCTGCAATAGTAGGGAGACAACCCTTCGATTTAGCCCCAGACACGGCTTCTCTTTTAGGAAAAAAGAGCTACTACACTTCCCTAAGAAAGCCAAAGACCAGCTGAGCTATAGTGAATAAGTAGGTATAGCTGTGTAATAACTGTCACTGCAGGCAGATTATAGACTAGCAGGCTGTCCATGCCTGCAAGCTGAGAGGAAGAAAGGTTGTGCAGTGAGAAAAAAAAAGCGCTGCTACACAATGTTCTTCTGCTACAGTCTGCTTGAGAGAAATTGGTGGGAAGAAGAGAGCTGGAGACGTGCACACTGGTTCAATCTGTGATGTGTCATCAAAACGTCCCAGGCTAGCAGGAGGAGCTGTGGGAAATTCAAAAAGGCATTTCCAGCATAACAGTGCTCAGCCACCAGAAGACTAACGTTTGAGCGAGTTTGGCTGAGGATCTCAGCTGCGAAGAGGCTTTGTGGATGGCTCAGGTGGGGTTCACACTTACACTTTTAGTGTGGTTGAGTGAGGTAGGAACCCTTTACACATCATACGCCACCACAGGCTGTAATTGCAGAGGTAACAACAAGTGAACCTTCCCTCTGTTGCAATTAACTTGCATAGATATCACAAGTAGGTTCCTGAATGCAGGCGTATCAAATGGAGCTCAGCTGCGAAGAGGCTTTGTGGATGGCTCAGGTGGGGTTCACACTTACACTTTTAGTGTGGTTGAGTGAGGTAGGAACCCTTTACACATCATACGCCACCACAGGCTGTAATTGCAGAGGTAACAACAAGTGAACCTTCCCTCTGTTGCAATTAACTTGCATAGATATCACAAGTAGGTTCCTGAATGCAGGCGTATCAAACAGTAATTAGCAGTACTCCTAGAAACAACCCCCTTTGTAGAGCAGTGTCTCTTTAAACCCGACTGAGTTGCAGGCAATGTGCACAGATGCAGAGTCCAGGATGGTACTTGCGGTTTGTTGGGGTATTCAGAGCCCTCCAGGAATACAGGGCGAAGGATCACTGCTGTGCTGGAAGAAGACCGGATTACTATGCTCTGGAAACGAAAGGTTCATGTGCTTCAGCAGAGGTATGAGCCCTAAGGAATTGCTCAACGTTCTACCTCGCTAGAACATTGAGCAAGTGTGCCTTCCAGGCTTTTATGAGTAGGCAGGTGTGTTGGGGCGGAGCAGTCAGCAGAGGCCCTCCCGAACGTCTCCTAGCAACGGGATGCTTCCGAAGGGCCGGGCTGCTACGCCCTCACTCCTATGTGTGACGAGTCCGAGGGAGACGTCTGGAGGGAGGAGCCGAGTACGCATGAAACCTCTGAGTGTCAGGGGGGTGGAAGTAGCCTTGTGGGTCCAGGAACTGAAGCCCATATTGGAGGAATGAAGCCCATATTGGAGGAACTGAAGCCCATATTGGAGATATGAAGGTGTCAATCTGAATCCTTAGCTTTGAGGAGCTGGTGTGGGTGACTACTCTTAAACCCCTATATTTTTAAAGAGATTCTCCCACTTAGGGTAGGAGTAACAAGGCTTGTTTTTTTTTTAAACACTTCTGCTTTGCCGACTAGCACTTAAGCCAGAGTGCCCTGTGGACAGAAAAAAGGTTAGCTAAAATGAACCAGCTGGCATTCAGCACTGCATTGCACAGAACATTCAATTCTACAATGATCTATGCAATCAATAGGTTGAGATTCAATGCTAGCAGCAGACACATTCCTGTTAGAGATTTTGACCAGTCAGCCTAAGCTTGGCGAGTGTGGAGGTGTTCATGGGTCAAAGGGCAGAGTAGATGAATTGCAAAACTGCCTCCACATTGTCAGTAGGGTCCTTAAAGGAAGGAGCGTTTTCTATGGAAATAGCCAAATATTTATTAAGATGACACAGGTGGGTGACAGAAGGAAATAATTTGTCTGTTTACCATCTTAGAAGATAACATTGTAAAATGTGAAAACACACAGGTGGAACATTTGGGTCTATGAGAACCAAACCCAGACACTGTGTTAGGAGATGGAACAGCGGACTCTTTCAATTTTAAAGTGGAAAGAACATCCTCAATTATAAAGGATACAGTTTCCTTTTGTTTAATTGAAACAGTTATGGAAATTCAGCTGGTAGAGTCCTCTCCACTAGGTAAGGGAGGGATTCAGTGTCTGACAAAGAATTCTCCTAAAGATCCCCAAAAGAATCAGAAATATTAGGCTTCTCTACAACAGATTCCATGGAGGAGTGGTAGTGGGCAATTTAAACTCTTGTAATCTAGGGGGAGAGAAACAAGTTCCACCAACTGAGTCATACGTGCCTGCAAAACAGTAACAAATATCTCTCTTGTAAGGCAGGAGAACTGGTGAGTCACCTGCAATAGTAGGGAGACAACCCTTCGATTTAGCCCCAGACACGGCTTCTCTTTTAGGAAAAAAGAGCTACTACACTTCCCTAAGAAAGCCAAAGACCAGCTGAGCTATAGTGAATAAGTAGGTATAGCTGTGTAATAACTGTCACTGCAGGCAGATTATAGACTAGCAGGCTGTCCATGCCTGCAAGCTGAGAGGAAGAAAGGTTGTGCAGTGAGAAAAAAAAAGCGCTGCTACACAATGTTCTTCTGCTACAGTCTGCTTGAGAGAAATTGGTGGGAAGAAGAGAGCTGGAGACGTGCACACTGGTTCAATCTGTGATGTGTCATCAAAACGTCCCAGGCTAGCAGGAGGAGCTGTGGGAAATTCAAAAAGGCATTTCCAGCATAACAGTGCTCAGCCACCAGAAGACTAACGTTTGAGCGAGTTTGGCTGAGGATCTCAGCTGCGAAGAGGCTTTGTGGATGGCTCAGGTGGGGTTCACACTTACACTTTTAGTGTGGTTGAGTGAGGTAGGAACCCTTTACACATCATACGCCACCACAGGCTGTAATTGCAGAGGTAACAACAAGTGAACCTTCCCTCTGTTGCAATTAACTTGCATAGATATCACCAGTAGGTTCCTGAATGCAGGCGTATCAAACAGTAATTAGCAGTACTCCTAGAAACAACCCCCTTTGTAGAGCAGTGTCTCTTTAAACCCGACTGAGTTGCAGGCAATGTGCACAGATGCAGAGTCCAGGATGGTACTTGCGGTTTGTTGGGGTATTCAGAGCCCTCCAGGAATACAGGGCGAAGGATCACTGCTGTGCTGGAAGAAGACCGGATTACTATGCTCTGGAAACGAAAGGTTCATGTGCTTCAGCAGAGGTATGAGCCCTAAGGAATTGCTCAACGTTCTACCTCGCTAGAACATTGAGCAAGTGTGCCTTCCAGGCTTTTATGAGTAGGCAGGTGTGTTGGGGCGGAGCAGTCAGCAGAGGCCCTCCCGAACGTCTCCTAGCAACGGGATGCTTCCGAAGGGCCGGGCTGCTACGCCCTCACTCCTATGTGTGACGAGTCCGAGGGAGACGTCTGGAGGGAGGAGCCGAGTACGCAAGCCTGCCGGCCCGTCTCCTAGCAACGAGACGGCACAGCGGCTGTGTGAGGAGAAGGGGCTCGGGTTCGTGACAAAGACATGCTGCACAACTCTTAAGTCGTCGCTGAAGGAGAAAAGCAGTGGGCAATTCAAATGGATTTTTGGGTATAGGCAGCGCCCAGCCGCCAAAGCACACACACAGGCCAAGACAGAAATAAAAAGGAGGGTTCTCCATACTTGCTAAATCACCATTAAATGTTCACCACATGCAGTGTCCAGTCAGTGTCTTTTGGCAAATAGTACATTCACTAGGTAATAAGGTATATTAGTTACAACTATCTCATCTTTTCCCCAAACTTTTAAAGATCATATACCTAATATTTTAGGACTTTTTTTTTAAATAAGTGTAAACAATTATTTTATAAACATTTAACATTGCTCTGCCAGGATAGAAATATGGGAGGTAACATTGCTGACCTTTTTTTCAGTGAAACTGTAAATTGCCTTGTAGTTACACTGATACATAAAGCATAAAGATAAGGAATTCTGACACTGTTTTGACACTCAATGCATTCTTGTTCTTGGTTTGTCACTCCAAAGTTTTAAAAGCTAAATACATCAGACCACTAGTATTTATTTTTTACTAGGATATTCGTAATGGCTGTCTCCATACTTCTCTCAATACAGATGCCTGTTAACACAAGGTTCACCAATGAGAGACTTTCTGAAATTGGAAAAAAATGTCTTTAATCTTAAAGGAGAACCTCATAGTTCTAGCCGACCTGTGACAATGAGACTGCTCTCTGCCGTGACAGGGGAGGGGCTGGATTCCCCCCTCCCCGCTCCGATCCGCCAGCGCTGACTGGCGGAATGGACGGGGGAGGGGGCGGGTACAGCTGGCTCTGCCTCTACATAGGCAGAGCCAGCTGTCACTCACGCAGCTGGGCGGATCTTGACATCAGCTTCTTTCCAGCTTCTGAAGCTAGAGAGTGACACAAGAATGCGGAAGTGATGTAATATACAACACTTATGCATTCTTGCAGCAGAGAGGGGACCGGAGGGAGCTCGTTTACTGACACAGGCACCATGCTGATCCAGGGAC
>NW_017306350.1:6774-90454 GCF_000935625.1 Nanorana parkeri | reverse complement strand
GGGGGCGGACGACCGCAGAAGGACACACACACACCGATCGTTACCCCATACAAGCGATCGTTACCCCATACAACCAATCGTTACCCCATACAACCAATCGTTACCCCATACAACTATAGAGCCGGCGGATCGCTTGTATGTTAACAGGCATCACTGCCTGTTTTTAAATATCGGACATTTCCCGCTTCAGACGTCCTCTAAGACACGCCCCCTCATGCGCGCCGCTGGACGTGCGCACATGAGGGGGCATGTCTGTACAGACGTCTAAAGATGCCTGCTCAGATCTAGAGAGCTCCCGGCCAGCCGTTTTTTTACAACTGCCGGCCGGGAGGTAGTTAAACACAATTTTGGTGCCTGTGAATTCACTAAATTACAATATTTTGCATGTATTTTCTCTACTAAGCATGCTGCATTTCTAATAAAAAAATAAATAAAATGAATAAATGTATATTTTTTTTACATTTAATTAGACAACCTGTCAAAGCCCGCTAGAAGATTTCTGCTTTCCAATTTTGTCTCCTAGAGAAAGACTGTCACTCGCTATACAGTGTAACAAGCAGTTAGATGAAATTTACAAGAATTCTTTGTACACCAATACACAACTCTGCTATCGCATTATAGGCCAGTGTGCTAGAAGGAGCCTCCGAGGCAAAATCAAGGGTCAAACCTGCCTGATTTCCCTTCATAAATGTTTAACCATTTAACATTATTTGAGGGGGAAAATCATGCACAGCAGGTTTTTTAAGCTACAGTGCATGCCTCATGTAAAGGCATAGGTTCAACAAATGACAGAAACAGAAATTAATCAGGGTACGTTCACACCAGCAGCCATGGTGTGCGTTTCTCTGCAATGCAATGCGGTTCCACCGCATCTCACTGCGGTGCATTTGAAAACGTTTTCCAACAGCTAATCCGCGCTAAATGGATACCAATAAGTGTCGGCTAGAACTATGAGGTGAGTGGAAATCACTCATCTCATAGTTCTCCTTTAAAACAATGCACTGCGCTGAACCTCTCTTAATGATAATAATGTTTGATATATCGTTGAGAGGTTCAGCGTGGTGCATTGTTTGAAGCATTTGAAAAAGTATTGCTGTACTTTTTTTTTTTTTTTTTTTAAGAGTACACCACTGGAGTTCAATAGCAGACAGCATGAAGTGGCCCTTAAAACAAGACAAAAACAGGTTCATTGTAGATTCTGGATAAGAAAAAAAATATACAGAGACAGATACTGGTAGATGGGAATAAAACATCTACAAATCTAACTGCATAAAAACAACACTTAAAAAAAAAAGCACCAATATTTAAATTGTAAACAACTTTATCAACTTCATCATGCTTCCTGAAGAAAATAATGTACATTCCTACAGGTGAGTAGCTCAACACAGGCTCCACTGTAAAATCCCTGGGTGTTTCAGCTCACTGTACTCTGGCAAATCAGTCAGAAAAAAAATTAGCCAATTC
Organism: Nanorana parkeri; assembly: GCF_000935625.1. Classification (NCBI taxonomy): domain Eukaryota; kingdom Metazoa; phylum Chordata; class Amphibia; order Anura; family Dicroglossidae; genus Nanorana; species Nanorana parkeri. The sequence goes on along the minus strand of NW_017306350.1, from coordinate 88,990 downwards.
CAGGCTGCAGGAATTTTTCTTGTTTATTAAATAGCAGCAGTTGTCTCCTCTGACATACAGTATTTCACGCTGAAAAAGCATTTTTAGCAGTTGGAAGGCAATAAAGGAAGGACCATGGAGCTCTAATCAGATCTTACATAGGTCTGTGGACTACTTCCAATATGACAGCATTGTGCCAATCAGATGCCCTACCTCTAGAAATTAAGGACATTGTTTTTGTTCTTAGCGGCTTAAACAAAAAATTGGTGGGGGAGTAAAGAAAAGGAGAGCATGTTCTGCTGGGAAAGGGGAAACCTGTTTCTTTGCCTAATTACAAGCAATCTTGTTAAAAATAAAAACATTTTTGTAGTTAGTTCAATGGGAAAAAACCCAAATGTGATGGTTTACTAGGGGCCAATGCACCTTGTGCATCATTATTATATATAGTACTCTTCAGATGGCATCATTTTTTAATAAGCTTAAAGGAGAACTCAGGGCAGAACTTAAAGCCCCCACTCCAAGGGTTAACTCTGCTCGTTTTTGTCCAGGTTAGAAAAAAAAAAAAGAAGTTATACTTACCTGACTAGGGCTGCAGCTAACGATTATTTTCATAATCGATTAGTTAGCCGATTATTACGTTCGATTAATCGGATAAAAAAAAAAAAGGCTCCAGTCTGACCCTTGGAGACGGCTTGCTTTTGAACCGGTCCCTGGAGTGTCTCTCCCCCTCCATTGCAGCGGACTAAGGTCCCATAAATCATCACATTCTATACACAGTGTATAGACGTGAGGACACTGAGGAACATTCCAATGCTGCAGAGTAGGAAAAGAAAGGCTTCAGTGACCAGAGCAGCAGGCAGCCGGCTCGGCTGTTCGGGGGAGTATAACTTTTTTTGCACCTAGACACAAACGAGCACTTAACCCTTGCAGTGAGGGGGTCATGAAGAACACTATTGCCTGGAGTTCTTCTTTAATCTAAAGCAAGCAAAATACTTTCTTATATGAAAAGTGGTCTAGACTCCAGTGATATAGACTGTTGATCCAGGGAATATCCGATTGCCTTATGGGATCAGGAAGGAATTTTTTCCCCTGTTGGAGCAAATTGAACCGTGCTTTATAGGGTTTTTTTTGCCTTCCTCTGGATCAACAGTGGGTAATTGGGTCATAGCGTTCTGCTTAAGCTTTTCTTCTTTTTTTTCTTTACATATCGCTATAGTTTGAACTCGATAGACGTGTGTCTTTTTTCAACCTGACTATGTAAATCACATGTTCTTTAGATAAAGTTACACAGCAACAGAATCCTGCAGCCTTTACTAATACAAAATGTATGTATAAAGGATTTGTTATTTAATTAACCATTCTCTATACAATGACACATTTTAAAGAAATACACCAGATCACTTGTCTCAGGTACAATGTCCATGTTAATTACAGCATTTTGAATCTCCAATCTAAGCTGGTGGTTATGGTTCTAAAGCTTGAATACTATTCAAGCATCAAGTCTAATGCTCAATATGCTGTGCTATGAGCACATCTGCCAGTTCACAGTGCCTGTGATCCCACAGGAATCACACGGTCCTGTTTACTCATGCATCGAACGTCTCTAAAATAAAGCACATGCCTTATGCTGAAATTTCACCCATAACTTCAACCAACAGTAGAAAATAATCTCAAAAACTGCCTTGCACATCTTAATGTGACATAACATATTTAGACATCCAGAATATATCTATAAGTATCTTTAAACGTTGCAGGATTTGAAAAGCATGTGCAAAATACCATTACGCTATTCCCTCTTGAACTGGCAGCTTCTTTTCTTCCCAGTTACACTATATCTATTTTGCAGATGTGCTTTCCTACTTATCATTGCTTCCAGTGTTCAGGTCTTCCATCATGTGGCATTCTCTCATCTCCCATTTTGCCCTTGCTTCTCTCAAGCCTTCTGGCACATGCACAGATTATTTCCATTAGATGTAATAACCAATTCTTTATAAATCAGTGAGTAAGCACTATTCATGGCCTGTAGCTTGAAGATGAGTTGAGAGAAAAAGATAAGGCAGTGACACTGCCTAATGACACCTGCACCAATTCCATTTGACAGCCTAATGGCCCTGTTGCTTTTAATTTAAGTCTCTTCAGAAAGCTACAGGCTTTTTTGCCTATTTACTTTATGGAGTAAAAACCTCAAAGAATACAGTCTTTGTGTCCAATGCAGTATATTTTACTGCTATCCTTATTTTTTTTCAGATAGATAGGAAGATAAAGAAAAGCAGGCAGATCCAGGCAACTCTGGTTTGCTTTAATGGACATACACAGACAACTGTGTCTTTTATAAATTATACTATTATTCTGGCTGCACATATACAGTTGTTTAAACATGACTCAAGCAGTACATTTACTATCACAAATGCACTGCCAACGCTACGTAATGAGTTGGGTGTTTGAGGGCAGTCATTCAGCTTGTCCCCCCAAGATGAATTGATTGTTATTGCCTTTGACTTCAGATAGAAAGACTATACAAGGGGGAAATAGATTAAGCTGTATACAGTGGAGACAACTGGTGGAATTTCATGGCTCTTCATATGATAGCGAGTTCCAAAAAGTAAGTATAATTTCACACAGCTTGTCCCCCATCACCAAAATTGATTATGCACTCGGCACACCACCTTTAGGACCAGTTCACACCAGCTCCGGTGTGTTCCAGCAAGATTCGCTGCTGGAACGCACTGGAGCGCATCCCGGCAGGCTTCCCGTGTTCAGGGGTGGTAGAGGGAGTGGTGGTGCATTACTGCGAGAAATATATACACACACAATTAATTTTATATATGTATTTTTTATGACAGTTGTTAATGTGTGCTGGGTTGGATTGCACAGATTTTACACTATTTATATCATTATCATACTGGGTATGTTATTGCATTCTGTTTTATCATCCTTATTGGTTTCTGGTGAATTAAAAGTGTGGGCGGGTGCAATCCATCTTACACCTGGAGTGAGGTATGCTTTTGGGGTATAAGCTTTATCATGCATTCAGAAACTCCACCTCTATGAGTAAGCCACATTGGTGAAACACGTCAAAGGAGTTTGGTCTGGGGAACTTGCTGCGATGTACACTTGATTTTGCATCAACAAACACCGGATTCACCGCTTGTATTTTTGGTTTACACTAATACTAAAGGGTTTCAGAGCAATGTTTCACAAAAGTATAAATACATTAGTTCTACAAATGCCCTTGCTGCCTTGACAAATCATGATACCACTAGGCAGAGCTTGGCCAATGATAGTTAAACGGTCTGTTAGGACTGTTGTCCCACTCTTGCTGCTCTTTAAACAGTGGTAAAGATCTGTTTTGTAAACAGATATTCCCAAATGGCTCCAAACTGTAAATAAGCCAACACAAGTTAAATTTATTAAAAAAGAGGCAGTTAAATATACAGTTTATATTGTATACTGTACGTGCAATATTTGACTTGTGTTACATGTCTACAAATGTTTTCTTTTCAACCAATCCTGCAGTGCAGTTCAGCAACACAGCCATATCTAGGACCCACCCTAGGCTATAAGTCACCACTTTGCTTTCTTCTACTGCAAACATGTTACCTCCGTTATATGGCACTTCAGCTGAAACAGAATGGCTTACTGTGCTGCATCCCCCCCAAGAGTGCTGGTGTGAAAGAAAAAAACTGTCTGATACTAAAAGAGATTCAGGCACTTACACCAGCTGCATGTAAAATATATTTCATGGGTTTTTATAATGACCCCATAACAGCATTAAATGATGATTTGTACATCTGCCTGGAGTTCAGCTTTCATCTTTAATGCTGCATATGCAGTGAGATAAATAGTATATTCAGAGGACTTGGCTCCAGGTGTGCCCTATTTTGGCACTGGTTTACAACACATTTTCCTTGAGAACAAGCTTGCTTACATCTCTAGCAGCTTACAGTAAATGTCAGCCTTCTCATTGCCATTTGCTAGTTAATGATAATGAAAAGTCTTCATGTTTATTATCTTGAAGAAGAGCGGCTCTCCTATCTAAAGTCTTTAGTCGTGTATATGGTTTGTGCCAATGTTTGTTCCTGAAAGTCATATTGTAATCATATATAATTTATCTGGGCTGAAAGGGACCATCTTTCTCTGCTACAGCACATTAAGGTAATTTCTGACAACCTTTTAAATGGAAGCAGCTACAAAATCTGAATACACTATATCATTTTTGTTTAGTAAAGCAAGTCATAGATACAGAATAATGTCTTAAACCTGCATACTATTACAGAAGATTATCAATCCATTGGCAAGTGTAATATACCTACTTTGCAAAGGGTAACCATGCAATCATTCGGAGAATTATCCAGTGTCAGTTCACGGGCATTCTCTACTGGATATTCAGTGCAAGGGGGAAAAACTATTGCTTTCACCACAGCCATCTGATTTCCATATCAAATGAAATATTGTATAGCCTGTAAAAATGTAGATTTTCTGAGTAAAAAAAAGTTATAATAGTAATATACGGTACAAAAGAATATATTGTATCCATCAGCCTTGAATTACATAATGATCTCATTCCTGGTGTTTGTTTTTTTTTAATAATGGTTTGTGATAAAAACTGATTTGCTTTTGGCCTTATATACAATATTCTGATTTTCATTATATCTATAAGATATGTGTGCACACATATTTATGTGTGGCACCCAATCTGGTGTCTTTGTTCAACCCTATCTTAAAGAAAAGCTGTCGAAAAAAAAAAAAAAAAAAAAAAACCTTACCCTTGCAGTGGGCCAATCCCCACACTGCAAGGGTACAATCTTCATTTTGTCCATTCATTTTAAAATAAAGCATTTTCCGCTCTGCTTTGGCTATGGAATGCCCTTCAGTGTCTTTGCATCTAATGCAGTGCAATGGGCCTGCATTAGACATGATGGCGTCAGCGCTTCTTAGAGTGCCGGAGCCAAGGGGAAAAAAGGCTCAACGGACTGTAGCCTGAAGGGGGTCAGCAGGACTGAGGATCAGGTAAGTAAATCTGCTTTTTTTTAAATCCCCTAGATGTAAACGAGCACTTAACCCTTGCAGTACTGGAGTAAGTTAAGTTTTTTATTTCTCGAAGCTCTTCTTAAAACACTGTTTGAATGCAGATCTAATGTTTGCCTTGAAAAAGTGAACAATTACCATGAGCAGCACTTACTTCTTCACAAGGTTATATATGCATGTGTATCACACACACACACACACACTAAAAAAATGTTTATAAGCTCTTGTCAAACATGCATGGCAGTGTAAAAGAAATGTTTATGACTGAAAAACGTCACAAAAATGCAATACCTAATCTATTCTGCTCTGTTAACTTTTCTACCAGAAGAGCCGCACTTATCCTTAAAGCTCAGCTGTACAGCATTCCTTCTAATGAGACAACAAAAGGACTTGCTTTAAGCTTGTACCAGCTGGGGCTGCTTTTTTTCCAGATATAAAATAATTCCAAACATACCAGATGTATAACACTACCTCCCAACACCTGAAGATAAAATACAAAGGCTGCATAAATCAGCACAGCCTCAAAACAATAGTGCGGGAACAAAGATAACCGATTTACTGATATATAAAATATGTCTTTTACCTTTTTTCTTCTAGACTAACACTCTATAGGGTGACTACCTGTTGCTTGCTACTTGATGTACTGTACCTTTCTGTCCTAGGCCATATGTGCATTTAAAAGTTTCCATGTGCATGTATAGGTTTCCATGAATCTGTACAACGCTGAGCATGTAAATATGAGTCTGCTTATTTTAGTGCACATTCATGGGGAGAATTTATGAACGTTTGCAACAACATTTTGAAAGAGACCAAAATCTCTAACTAACCGCAAAGTCTTCTCTGTTTTGCGTCTTTTTTCTTAAGTGTTCGTGTGATATAAATATATAATAATAATAATTGATTAATAATGTTTGCGACTCACTGCACGTTTTGTGACATAACTTTCCCAACTGTGCAGTAATTGTGTCCAGCATTTGCCACATTACGAGGTGACGAGGGAGCATAAAGCCTGCTTCCTGACCACAAGTGACGAGGGAGCATGGAGCCGGCTTCCTGGCCAATCAGGAAACCGAGCAGCGTATAATGACGCGCTGCCCGGCTGGTATGTTACACTTTCATAAAATTAAAAAGATGATTAACTGTATCCACTACAGAACCAGAACCATTTTTCAATCTGAGTGTTGCTAAGCAAGTGATTAGAGGAGGCTATGGGACTCGCCCAAATACTCGGTATCGGCACAGATACCGATACTAGTAATCATTCCCAACAACTGTATCTGAAGCAAAAAATGCTAAGCTGGAGGTTTACCTTAAGCCTGATTTAGTGTAAAGCATGCAACAATACAGCACAAAAAGCTGTACACCAGCATTTGTAAATCTTGCTAACAGCTCTTTCAGTAAACATGGCTTTATTTACTATGCTCTGATTTGTAATTATTTCAGTTCTGGTGTATATTGTTATTATCTTGAATTTCTATCACATTAATCATTTTAATATACATTTTATGCCCTGTTTTTTCTGGTTTATGAGATGTTCTAGGTTTTATTCATTTACATATACCAGCAGTGTTTCATTACCTCATACTACTGATTTTATGTTCATAATATTGCATTTTCAGATATATTTTCCATATCAGTTTCAGACAGATTTATATCACGAGACGGTGCCTTGAATTTAAGCATATAGAATCAGTAATAAGATGATGCCCAGTATAAAAAAGGCAGCTAATAAATCTGCAAAAAAGCTGCATCAAAGAGGTACCAATGATATCCACAGATCTACGTGTAAATCCTTTACAGGTTTTTTTAAAGCCGTATTCCAGTCAAAATGTTATTTTTAGCGGAAGAGAGTGAGCAGGGAATAGTAGGATTTTTGTATCTGTCTGTGTTGCTATTGGAGAAAATTCCCCTAGCTTCCTGTCCTATTGGTTTGGTGTCAATGAGACAGGATGTAAAACAAATATAAATCCTAACAGAGGTGCTATCCCTTTTGCAAAACTAAAAAAAAAAGGTTTCAGTTGGGGGGAATGGGGGTTGGCCTGCACATATGCAATCGTCATTTGAATACATTCATGAAGTCAGAAACGGCAATTTAGTTCCATAGACCACATCAACAATTCGTATATCAGTATATAGGCAACAAAGTTTGTCTATATATCTATATTAAAATATCCCCTATGTATATCTAAAACCGCTTATGCCAACCCTGGACATTAGTTTGGCAAACAAAACTGTTGCTTGGGTCCATTTGATTTAGATCACCTGGCTCAGCCATTTCTTCTTACTTGGCTTCCTTATATATTTCTTATAATTCTATATCTTGTCAGAACTTCACACCCACACTTTTTACCATGGGTACCATACAGCCCTTCCTTTTGTTTTTTTGTATGGCTATGAATACAGCACTGGCATATTGCACACTGCTTTTAAAAATACACAGAAATATTTAGATCAAAAGGACACAAACTGGATGATTTGATCAGAAGACGACTGACCTATCAGCAGGGCAGTATTTACTCTCTATGCTGCCCCAAAGCCAGGTTCCCCAAGGTGCCCCACTACCCGCTAAACCCCCCCATGGAGAATAGCAGACCTGCAGGCTGCATACAAGCGATCTCGGTGTCATTGCCAAGATCACTTGTACAAAACAAGCGGTGGCTTCCCCGCTGTACATTTAGCTCTGCTTGCCCAAAGCAGGGCTAAATGTAGAAAAAACTACCCGCCCAACATCCGGAAATGCATGCCCAAGGCATCGGGAGATAGGAATTCCACACCCTGCTGCCCCAAGGCCGGGCCTTGGTTGGCCTTGTGGGAAATCCGGCCCTGCCTATTAGTATATTTTTGAATTGTGGATAGAAACAGGAACAGTTGGGCCTTAATAATAAATAAGAAGATAACATACAAACCCCTTGTGGATAGTGCCCCTTGTGGCAGCCCCCCACCTGAAGGGACGTGTGCTAACCACTTAGAATGCTTCTGCTCACTTACACTGCTAATATGGCCTCACTCATTATGCAATGTATTAATTTAAAGGAGAAATAATGTTACAGAGATATTCAACTATAAAATGAAGTTCTTTTGTGAATATTATATATTTGTGTTAGACATTTACCTATGGCATTCAAAATAAATATTAGTAAACAGTAAATTTATATCTGCTGGATTTATATCCTTCTCTGTACTGTGGCGGTCATCAATATTTATAATTTTACAATCTTATACTAAGCGCTTTCAAGTAATTTGCCCCAATAACTTTTCATGATTGTACCTAAAGGCTGGTACATGAATTTATGATCATTGTAAGTTTCTCCCTATGTGACCCAACAGCTTCAGATCATAATTTGTTTTCCGCTTACTCTATAGAGTATGATTTCCTTGTGCACATTATTAGGTTTCATGAACTATATAAATATTTACAAAACCCTTGAAGCAGCTGCACATATTGAAGGTCATCTGGTCACCATCTATTCCCTTGTATGAACTGAAATACCTCAGTTCCATTTGAACATATTTTTATCCTGCTTTAGTGCTCTGGATGCACTTAAGCTGGACATATACTGCTTAGAGAGAACTTTCATACAACTTTCTAACAGTTGCTGACCATAGTGACGAGAAAACTCGAAGGAGCATGATGGAATTTTTTTCCTGAACAAACAAAATTCTAATAAGTGAATATGGTTTTCATTCGGGGAAATTCTATTCATTCCAAAATCGAATGTTACAATCAAACAAAATATCGGTCGATATTTGTTAAGTGTCTTAGCGACATTATCTGGCGTTAAAGAAAGATCTTTCGTATAAATGTTCGTTCAGAAATCTACAAGTGTATGGCTAGCTTTAGAAGACTTGCAAAGAATTAGGGGCAACTGGCAATATAGAACAAGGAAAATTGTAAAGAAAATGCACAAGACTCAGCAGTTGATCAATATTACCATAGAACACTTAAAAAAAAAAGTGTAAATGAGTAAACTGAAGGTTGTTAGAATGGCCTACATGTAAATCTTTAACTTTTTACTTGCACCTTAAAGCTGACAACCTCCACAACACAGGTAAGGGTAAGTATTTTTATATGACCTATCCCATCTTCCTGTAAATGAGATGCATCAAAAGCTTGTTTGGGGTAAAAATAAAAAATAAACAGCTTATTATGGCTAACACATTCCACCATCACAAGAAGCACAAGCTAGCCAAAAGCAACCCAACTGCATTATTGTGCATGCTGGCCCATTTCCTGACATCATACATGTTTTCATTTAAAAAAAGGAAAATCTTGTGTTTACAATAACTGCTATAAAGACAGGTAAGTTATGACAGGAATGCATGCAACATAAAGCAACATGGGTCAGATTCATAAAATCAAGTAGGATAGTAATCATATAGCGCAGAACCTGCGCTCTCCTTTAGTGAAATAGTTGACATTTTACATGTGTCATTTAAAAGCAGTTTTTCTCTGCAACTGATTTCCACAGGACCTACACTGTTAAATACCTTTACATATTGTGTGCTCTCCACTGTAACTCTAATCCTTATATAAAGTGCTTTATTTTCAAAATATGAGTACAAAATTACAAGGGTTTTGGTGTATTGCACCAGTCACCAGTTTTATAATTTTATTAAAATTGGTCAATGTAGGTGAATACACTAATTACTGAAAGTACATCATTATTTATATCAACTTACATGTTAAACAATCCTTTTACAACAGCTCCCATATTTTATACTTTAAACTAGCGATGCACCGATACTGGTATTAACCAGTTGACATCCGCGGTGTTAAACCCCCTTCCCATCCAGGCCATTTTTCAGTCGGTGTGGATATGTGGTACTCATACTCACCCAAATGCTCCAATACTTACCCTTGATACCGGAAATTCCAGTGAGAGGAAGATATCCTCTCACTGGCAGTGCTGCAAGGGAACATGGGGCCGTCTTCTCTGCCAATCAGGAAGCCGGGCGGCGGGTAATGACTCGCCACCCGGCTTCCTGATTGGCTAAAGCTAGGACAGGGACACTGTAAAGATGACATGGTTATTATTTTTACACTTTTTCCGAAATTTACATGTGAACAGTTTTGGAATATAATTTTTTTACACTACTATATGTCAATAATATCACAGTGCTTAGTAACTGGCATAATACGCATATACGTAAGTGAAGACTGCAGGCTAAGTGTAGTCCATTGGACATATTTCTCACTCAACATAGTGGACAACAAGATATTGTCACTTGGAATAATGCATTGCTGGGACCCTCAGTGGTCTCCCTGATTTAGCCAATAGATGTAGCACATGTGGTATGGAACTGTTAATTATTTTCCATAGAAAATAAACAATGTCCCTTCCAACATTTGGGAAAATCTTTTTGTAGGAGGACAAGCACTTTGGATGCTCAGAAGCACTCATGTGACCTTCAGGCTGGGTTCACACCTGGGCGTTTTTCAGCACTGATCGAAGCGCTGAAAAATGCTCAGCAAGTGAAATCCCATAATTTCCTATGGGCATGGTTCCTATCTGGGCGTATTTCAGCACGTCGAAACACGCTGAAAAACGCCCTATGCCCAAACAAGTACAGGAGCTTTTCTATTTATGGGGGGGTTACAGGCTTTTTGTTGATGAGACCTTTTTTTACGCTCAAAGCACAGGTCTGCATTGTTTAATTGAAAAAAAAACCAACAGTGCAAAAACACTGTGCACCTAAACCACCTCACAATATATTACTCACATTGAGCCATTTAGCAAACTCCTCCTAATCCAATAGTAAAAAAAAAAAAAGGTTAGGCATACACTGGTTAAGCCTATCCCACCTGATTAAAATTGCCCTGCCACTGGCCCATATACCCTGCTGCATCATTTGCAGTCTCTTAATTCTTGAAGAAAAAAAACCTGTCTACACCCTGTGTGTCCAGTATATCACACCCTAGACTTGCTCATTAAAACTGCCGTGCCGCATTCCAAATTATCTACAACTGAATTATAGCATCTCCACTTTTGTCTTAAAAAAAATAACAATAAGAATGCACACATATTCATAAAAGAAAAAATGTGCATGCTCTGGCTCTTGCAGACTTCCTCCAGTTCCTACATGTACTGAGGTACGGACTTTCAGTAACAGGGATGAGAAAAAGAATAAATCAATCATGTCATTGCACTTCCATTCCACTGAGCACTACAAGTCCCTCTGCCATGGTGGCAGCTTCTCCATTCACAGAATGGAGGTCCAAAAATATTAGGAGCTTGGGGGTAGAAGAAGTCCACGGCGGGGTGGGGAGCTGACAATGTGTCCATGTTACACCCTAAATATGGGTGTAACTTACAACATGGTGTTAAAAGTAAACCTAGCCTTTCATTCTTGTAAGAAAACATCTGCCTTTGCCTTGTATTTCGCTCAGGTGTTTACACTGCTTCATCATCTGTGATCTTCTTTGAGAGCTTGATAGAAATTGGCCAGCAATAGGACAGTTTTGCATCAGCAGACACTAGCCAATTTTTATTTGGCAGGAAAAGCATGCCTTCTACCTAAAGAAGAACATATTTCTGGAACATATTATTAAAAGTGAAATTAATATTGGGGGGGTGGGGGTGATGATCCTGTAAAATTAATTCCTCAACTACATATGCACTGCCAGTTGCCAAGGCTGTTCATGAAATTTGCGCTTTTCTATAACATCCACAAAACCTGTAATTTAAAGGATCTGTATTTCTTCCATGTCACAAATGAACATCCAACACTAGCTGTGAAGTTGCCATTGATACATGTTCCCCATGTTAGTGACCTGCTTCCCATAAAAACAATGAAGAGTGACGGCAAACATATAAAGTGGTTCATTGAGTCTGCCCCTTTATTTGATTATTGTTTTTTGTAACTTTTATGTCTGAATATAGATCTATGTTTGTCCCGAACATGTTTAAAGTCAGTTACTGTTGACTGACTCACCATCTGCTGGATGACTTTTCAAGCATCAACTGCTCTCTTAGTGAAATAATACTTTCGAAGGTTAGCTTTGAACTTCTCTCCTGACAGTTGATTCCAATGCCTTTTTTCAGAACATGTTGTCTATTAGCCCTAAATGGACTAACAATGACAACATGATTGGCCCCTCATGAACTTCAAGTTCTGCGAATCCTTAACAGGACTCACCAAACCCCATGCTAATCGAACCTGGGCAGATTTGCTCACCATTACTTGCTCCTCACTAATAGAAATTAGTTCCAACATCCCTGACATTCTGAACTTTTAATGAAAGAATGAAGGAGAAGTCAAAGGTTGGTTCCATTTGCCACTTTGAACACATTTGCTTTTGTTACCAACATTTTCTAAGTACAGGGTTGGTGATCTTCTGGACTGAACAACTTTAAAACACCTATATATTAGTAAACTAGATAACCCCCAAAGACTCTCAAATATATAAGCAATTCTGGAAATGCCAGAGTTTTCAGTATTACCAGTCTAAGGATGTGCACCATATAAAAGAGATTTGGGGTTGTGATTAAAGGTAGCAAAGAACATGGCAGCAATGAGAGAGGAAAGTGAAATTATCAATACTAGCCTAAAGGACATAATATTTAATCTTAGAGGACAGTTTGCAAGGAGACGCATAAAAAAATGTAACTATGCCAAACCGTATGACTGCAAGAGTAATAATTTAAGGATAAAAGATATGGATACAGAACAGAGGAACTCCACTCGTCTCCGACATGGAACATGTTTCTTTTAAGGCTTTCATGAATACAAAGTCCACTAGCTTTGCTCAATGTAAAGTATATGAGAAAAAGATAAAACATTACGAGACAAGCACTGATTATATGCCACAGACCTTTTGGCCATTTTTTAAAATGTAGTAGACAAGTACCTTAATTCAAGGCAAGGTAATTTAATATATTTTCAGAATAAAAGGGATCAGTACAAAATGTAATTGTGGCGTACACAAAATCTCTTCTCTCAAGGACAAAATATCACCTAAGACTGAAGTGAGGTTATTGGAAGCTAATATGCTTTAGGGCATATGAGAAAAGAAAATTGATGGGGGATGTAGAGCATCAAGGTGTTATAAGATCAGAGAGACAATTTAGAAACCATCTTACAGGCATTGACAGCCAAGGCAAGATTTTTTGCTATAACAGTTCTCAGACATGGTCCTTTGACTTAAATGCCCTTGTATCTATTAATCCATAGACAGCCGTGTCGCATATATACTACAAGAGTTACCTTTGGTACCTATTTATACCCCAGATTTTCAGTAAGAACAAATGCAGGCTATATGCTGTAAGAATTTTCACATACACTTTATCTATTCCATAAATATATAAAATATGTGCACCCTTTATATAAACAAATGTTTGAGAGTGTTTATTATATTTCTAAACTGTGCACACGTGTATATGCAGCTGTCTTTTCATTGTAAGCTTACTTCATATCAGCATTGTGTGTCCATTTAACTACAATTTATACATGCAAGTATAAGGCTTTTTGCTGGTAGAGTAGGGGCTGGCCAGAGAGATGACGGACACAGTTGGACAGCTTGAACATGTATTACAATATATGTAAATATTGTTCCCTGTTTACAAGCCTCTACAGTTGCCTGCACAGAAATTCTCAGAGGGACAACATTCAGACACTCTATTATGCAAATACTAACACCTGCTATCTCCTAGTCCTATTAATGTTAATGGTGGTCTCAACGACCAACAGTGAAGTGCAGGAAATGGAAGAGGGTGGGCCAGTGCTTGACTTTAGAAGCAGAAGTCAGGATTTGTATAACACAGTACCCCAGGTTTAGAGAAATCCAGAGGGCTCATTAAGATCTTTAAAGGTAGTAAGGCATCTCCAGGTCATTGCATTTTACAGTTACCGCTTTAATATGAGTTGACAGGCTTACTTTATGTATAACGCAAGAGCCTTAATGGCACCTGTAGACCAGTGCCTAGGGCACTAGGGCAACAGGAAATGTTGACAAGAGTCACAACATTTAGGCTAGATTAACATATTTGTATTTGTTCTTTATGCATTTTCCATTAAAGTCAAAAGAAAACGCTTTAAAATACTCCTCAATTAATGTTTTAAGATGCCTGTTAATGCATCATAATGCATGTAAATGTACCATGACCTGCATCTACAAGCGGTGATATGTGTTATAATGCACATTCAATACAATAATTCGCAACTCACATTGAAAATGCTTGACAATACACTTTATTGCGAGTCGATGCGCGTTGAAATACGTTTGTGTTATAATGCACATTCAATACAATAATTCGCAACTCACATTGAAAATGCTTGACAATACACTTTATTGCGAGTCGATGCGCGTTGAAATACGTTTTGATGTGCCTCTTTTGATTTCAATAGAAAACGCATTGGGGGAAAAATGCATAGATGTGAATTCAGCTTCAGCCATTTTTCTTTCTCCTGTTTTCTCTACAGTTTAAGCAGTTCTGTATAAAAAACGGAATGCAAGATGCCTCCAGTTGAACATTTCAGCATTTGTTTTCACTAAGATAATCACATGACAAGGAAAAGGGGCATCATTCAAGAATGCATATGGTAATGTGAGGTCTAAATACAGCTCTGCATACAGGTCCTGAAAATTGTTACTGTATCATATGTAGGCTAATATAACAATTTACCTGGAATGGGATTTACCATATAAATTCACAAAGCAGTATTGAGCTCATCTTTCCAGTGAAAATGTTTTCAGTGCTCAGATACAGAGTGCATGCATTACTGACTCTCCATCACTGGGCTTTTATTGTTAGACTGTTTTGTCCATTTACTAGCCATCCAATTTAAAACGGCTATTTTTAATGGACAACAGTAATTTACACTGCCCTCAAGGGTAGCCAGCTTCTATTAAGTTATGTCAAGCAGAGAACCAAACTAATAAAAGCTCTAAGCAGTTTGAGGAGATGTCCTCTTAATTTTAGAACTCTGTGACATAAATAACTGCTTAATCAGTACACCTAGGAATTTAGACACAATGTAGAAAAAGTCCATTTAGATTAACCCAACTTCTATGCGGAATATCAAATGTAAAAAATATTTCAGGACTGATCCTCACACAAAAGGAACTAAATATTTCATAGATATATGAGTTGACTGTTATGTAAAAGAGGAATAAGTGATAAACCACCAGCTATATGTGTTTATTTTAAATGCCTACACTAAAGAATTAAAGTTCATACCAATTTACTGCTGTATTCAACTGACTCTTTCTGCTCATCAAACCAACCCTTTGTTATATTTTCAAAATGATGCTGCTGCATTCTTTCTGCAATATTTATTTTCCTTACTTATGGCTTGCAACATTGGAACACTTTGTCTGTACCCATTTCCATTGATGCAGAGTTTTAGCAGAGGGAACAGAACTCGGCCAATGTGTAGGGTTAATAGGAATACATAAAGACTTTGCGCAATGTACCCAAGAGATTAGAATTGCTGCTAAACAGAAAGAAGAGTTCAAATCACTACTGTCAAAAGCATATTATTACAGCCTATTTAAAATATAATCATGTCTCATGTAATATATACATATACTGTTTTTATCCCTGGAAAAAAGATATAGAAAAAGATTATTTTCCTCCGAGTGTGCACTAAACGTCTGCATGGATATGCCCACTTTACAGAAAACAATCTGCACAATTCACTACTAAAACAGAAGAAATGTGTTACCAAAACGCCAGTATATGGACCCAGAATAAAAAAAAATGTCTAGGGTGAGACTAAAATAATAAAGGCACCAATAGATGGTAAACAGCAGAAAAAAATTAAAGTATAATGAGCTGTACCCTTGTGTGAACTGTTGTTGCTTGTTTCTAAGTGAAAGGCAAGACACCTACTTCAGTGATAAGGAAAAGTCAATCTTGCTGGTCTCGCTGTTTCGCACCAGGTAACTTGCTTCTTTACAAAGCCTCAGGAGACTCTCTGCATCTGTGCGGCTGATTGCACCGTGGTACCAGCTGTGAGGGCATCAGATTATTAAAGAAAACAAAAGAACAAAAAGGTTGTCTCATTCAAGGGAGGAGGATGGCTACTAATCTATTCTTGATTAAAAAAAAATATATTATCATACACACACACACACTTACATACCAGACACGCACATAAACATCATACACGCATTCATAGATACATTTTTTTTAACTGAAATTTTAAGACTACAAGTAAAACGCAATAGTAAAGTTATGCTTATATTATTATATTGATTTATGCACATTTACATTAGCACAAACACTTCACTGAACATGCAGTACGGCAGACATATAAGCCAACAAAGGCCAAGGAAGAAGTGGTATGGTAATAAGGATTCTTGTAGTTATAGCAGCAGGTGAGCCACCAATAACCGAAGGGAGCCAAGTCTGCATCTTCTCCTATGCTATTTGTTATATACCAACATGTACAAATCAGTCCATAATCAGTGACCATTCACAATTATGAAAAGCACTTCTATGCTGGAGGATAATTATGAGGAACAAGGTGGGATTTGGTGGACCACTTGCTGGGTATGGGGATGGAGGCAAAAATGCCAGTCTATAGCCTCGAATTAGGTCTCAGGGAGGTGGCAATTATACCCTTGAGTATGGAATAACCCAAAAATATCTGGGTAGTACGGGGGGAATTCGGACATCATTTATCTGCCGAACTGGTGCAATATTTTTAGAAAGTAAGTAATATGGATAGTTTCGTTGGATGTCTAGTTTATAGTAGCATTTACATACTACAGCAAAACAAGTCCATAATGGTGCCCCACCTCCCTGATTGCTGGTTATGGCAGGTAAAACCAAAATCATAACATGCTAAAACAGACATAATATGAAATATTTCAGGAGCGTTGATGTCGCTCTGTTCTAAAACCTACAGCTAAAAGGAGCACTATGTGCAGAGGTGTAGGAGGGTATTACTTAAGGCCCGGTTCACACCTGAGCGCTTTACCGCACGTTCCTACACGCGGTAAACCGCACAACCGCAGGATCATGCGGTAAAATGCCATACGCCCAAAGAAGTACAGGAGCTTTTTTGGGGCGTATTAACGCGCGTATCCGGCTGTATCCATAAGGATACAGCCGGATACCCCCTCAGAAACTTGTGTTTGCCACGCGTTAATTTTACTGCAAATTGCAGTAAAACCAGTAAATTTTCATTTAAAAAAAAATATATTTAAATTGTAATTAGTTCATATATCATTCTCCTAAATCTGTGATCGACTGCTTGAGTGTACCCCAGCAACAATATTAATGATACTTACAATTGATTTTCTAATGGCAGGGAAGGATCTATCCTTTCTCCCACTGAGTTGGTTTGTTCTACACTTGGATTCTTGGTTGCCTTCAAGTTCCCAGCTGAGTGTCTGTGCGTGTGTCTGAGTCTGTTCTCTCTGGATGATGACATGCCTGTTTTATCAGCACCATCAAACTGGGCTGAAGAAAAAGAGAAAAAACTATAAACTGTAATTCTACTCACCACAGAATAGAAAGAAGAACAAAATCATTAAGAATTAAAGGGGGCATCTATATTCCTGTAATTTCTTATTAGGGAAGGCCAGAACACCCACAGAAAGTCCTATAAATAAGACCCCTACTATGCTATGTTTTCTCTAAAAATGTGTAGAAAATGTGTAGAACTGTAAGTTAATATATCCCAAATATTCACACAGCTAGGAAGTTGAAAGTAGCTCTATATTATAGATAATTTCAGGATGAACTGGTGAAGGATGGGAAGGGAAATTGAAAGCCCATGGAAACTCACTTTGGGCAAGGACACTTAACAGAATTTGAAAACATTTTAGAATTGTATAGAATGGTCAGATGAAAATAGAATGGTCAGAGGAAAATGGCACTCATCTGCGAATGTCACTGTGACTGGGCTGCCGCTGCAATGCAGGTAAGTGTATGAGCTCTATGCAAATAATAGATATTGTAATCCAACCAAAAGTTACAAACAGAAGATTGACAACTCATTTGTACCAATGACTACTGCACGTCCATCTTTCCTTGCCATAGCTATCTCGGTATACATATAGATTTATAGGAGTGTATTTTATGATAGAATTAGCTACATCCATTGACCTTCATATGTGAAATGTGTCTTAAGTGTCATAATAAATAGGCCAATCGTTTCCATGTAAAGGATCGAAATGTTGTAATGAATATTATGCAGTTTAATTTCTCACTTTGTAACCATGACAATTCACTACTCTGACAGTTCTATGCACTCTATGTATTCACTGGATTCTTAAGTTATGTTTCCGAATGAAAAGACAAACAATTGTAAACAGTATCTAAAAGGAAAAGTATACATCAATAAAGTATGGAGTGAAAAATATAAATAGAGCATAACAGCTAGACTCCAACTCAGAAAACAATTACAGGACTGGTCAACGTTTTCATTCAGACACACATCAAGCTCACAGACAACGAGATCAAGTAATTCTCACACACTCACACGTTATATAAGTTCCCATACATACACAAACACAGCTACTCTTTTGACCTTTTTATATGGACTCTTTCATTCATAAAGTTGATTTAATATGCATTATTTTTAAATTTTTTAATTGATTGATAAAGCACTTTAAATGGTCACTTTATTTGATTAGTAATTACATGTATATTTGTTATTTTAGGGTAACCGTAATAGTTTATCATACATCTTAAAATACACTATATTGCCAAAAGTATTGGGACACCCCTCCAAATCATTGGATTCAGGTGTTCCAATCACCTCCATGGCCACAGGTGTATGAAATCAAGCACCTAGGCATGCAGACGCTTCTACAAACATTTGTGAAAGAATGGGTCGCTCTCAGGAGCTCAGTGAATTCAAGCGTGGTACTGTGATAGGTTGCCACCTGTGCAATAAGTTCAGCCATTAAATTTCCTTGCTACTAAATATTCCACGGTCAACTTTTAATGGTATTATAACAAAGTGGAAGCAACTGTGAACAGCAGCAACTCAGCCACAAAGCTGTAGGCCACGTAAAATGACAGAGCGGGGTCAGCGCATGCTGAAGTGCACAGTGCGCAGAAGTTGCCAACTGTCTGCAGAGTCAATAGCTACAGACCTCCAAACTTCATGTGGCCTTCAGATTGGCACAACAGTGCATAGAGAGCTTCATGGAATGGGTTTCTGTGGCTAAGCATCTGCATTCAAGCCTTACATCACCCAGTGCAATGCAAAGCGTCGGATGCAGTGGTGTAAACACGCCACCACTGGACTCCAGAGATATGGAGACATGTTCTCTGGAGTGACGAATCACGCTTCTCTGTCTGGCAATCCGATGGACGTGTCTGGGTTTGGGGGTTGCCATGAAAAACGGTACTTTGACTATTGGGAGAGTAAATTGTACTCTTACCAATACTTTGAGCTGGCATGTGACACTGCAGGTGTCGCACTCAAGCGCTATAGCTCGAGAAAGTAGTGATCACTGTCAGTCACTGTTACCAACAGGGATTCCCTCCTCCTCGCTCTCTATTCTTCCAGGACTCATTGGAGGGACAGACAGGGGAGGGGGCGGGCAGAGCTGGCTCTTTGCTAGAGAAGGCAGAGCCAGCTGTCAATCAGGTAGCGGGGTGGATCCTGAATATATATTGTCAGTATCCTTCCAGGCTGCAGCGCAGCTCGGCACGGTCAGCATATAGCGGCCACTATAAGCTGAGTTTGGGTCACAGGAGGACATTACTAAAATGTCCTTTAGTGACGCAAAACGAACTAAAGCCAAAAATAAAGTTTGGTTTTAGTTCTCTATTAAAATGTCCCTGGTAATGGGTTAATACGCGTGGTTAAATTATTCTGGGCTCTTTATTAAGATATACAACTTGTTCAGCTTGGCCCATCCATCCATTTGGATTGGCACATGTCACCCATGGCAGTACTGAGCTATCCATGCCTTTTTAAAAAAAAAAAAATAGTTTGAAAATTAGTCTTAAAACAGCGAGATTTGGCTTCCATAGAGTTCTGGGGTCCGCAGACCTTCCACTGGGTTCACTGAACCTCCCCCGAACTATCTTTGAAAGTGAACATGCTCTACTGTAGGGATAAGCTACCCAGGCAAATGGAATTATTATTTTCCAAATTAATTTTCACTTTGTGTATCCTTATTCATTAAGAATGAAAATCGCAAACCTACACTGAAAAAAATACCAAATCACATGCAACGATAATTTAATATATATTTTTGCTTTCACGTGATTGGACATTTAGGGGGTGATTTACTAACCTAAAACACACACACCAGGTGTGTGTGATTTTCACACAGCAAAACGTATTTATCAACCAAAAAGTCTCTAAAAGCATATTTCCACTAATGCCATATATGGAAAAATCATGCACATGATGCATATATAATGCTGCTTCACAGTTTAGACAAAAATGGTTAGCTCATGCATTTACATTCCTTGCATTCATCAACGCAAGCAACACAACATAGAGCTAATTTATACAACATCACCTTGGAATCCCTTCAGGGCTTTGCACAACACACCTGCTGGGTGTGTACACATTACAAATGTGTTTAGATTCCACCCATAGATCATGCTGGGAGGGAACACACTGCAGAGGTGTATACACATTCGTGGTGTGTTTATAAGGTTAGTAAATCAACCCCTTAAAGTCAGAACAGCTTCATCTAAATTCACTAAGCCAAGTACATTTGCAATAGTGAATGTTTGGTATAAGAGCCAAAGCTTTGCTGACTTCAGTCATCCTGTTTTTTTTATAATTTTCTATGCACGATTGGGTATTCTTTGCAAAGCGAATTTTTACTTATTTCACTCCATTTTTTTTAATTTTTTTTTTACAGAAGAAGTCCAAATTTACTATGGAAAGTGAAAATTCACTTTGTTGGTGAACATGATCTACTGCTTTAGTAAATCATGGTCAATATGTTTTTATATCCACCTGGAATTCATCTTTAACCATTTAAAATGCTTGGGAGGTTCACCATGATTCTTTTAATGGGGTATAATTGGATTCTAATACTCAGAAATTGTAGGTGAATTGTAACTCAATTATGGTACTTTTTTTTTTGTCAACACAGGCGCAATAAATATGTTTGTCCATAATGTTACATTTCTTTCAAGAAAGTAATTTACAACTAACCTTGCATTAGCCTAGTGAACCCCAAATGTTGCAAGCTATTTAGCATATTCAAACACCTCAAAACTATCAGGAGATAGTTGGGCTGTAAGGGACAACCAGAAGGTTAAAGTAAGTGCTTCCAAGCTATGAAAATGTTAGAAAATATATATCTATATGCCACTGGAAAACTAAGCTTTCACTGAGCATGCACCACATTTATATTTTGACCAAGCCAGGGAAAAGATCTGAGCAGGTGCTGGCTCTCTGGCAATATGATGACAGGTAAGTGTAGCTTCACTCATAACTCTTTTAGATAACATCCCCTTCCACAGCCAGTCTCAAAAGACAGGGTTCAAAACAAGCCAGAGAGAGAATGGATCCAAACAGTTAGATAAATACACAGCAAGATAAAATAAAAGATGTACAGAGAAGAGCCAGTAAATAGATTCTTCTGGTGCCAAATTTTGATACAATATCTTAGACAATAAATGTTGTTATCTTGAAGTAAAATCTTTAATGCATCCTGAAATGTTGATGGCGAACAAAAAGACTATCAGTGCAATGGTGACACCGGATGACAAAAATCAATAGAAAAAGGCTGGAGGGGGCCTGGGACTACGGTGTACACAGATCAGATCAAGAATACATTACTGCTTAACAGGCTTTCACATCAGTATTTCTGTCTGTTTGCTCCCTCTGGATACTGAGATATTGACGCTTTCTAATGCAGTCTCACAGCATATTTCACTACAACTTCAGCCTGTTCCCCATGTCAGCAGCAGCTACAGAGTTAATGCAGGTTAAGTGCTGCATTAGCATTTCAATTTTTAGTTAGTTACTCCAAGAAACACTGCATCCAAATAGCAAAGTACCTTATAATTGGAAATAAGACAAGATTTACAATGCATGGTTTTCTTACTATATTGCACAACAGCACTTGTTACACAGTACTTGCTGACAGAATTTCTTGGCCAATAGCAGTATTTTAGTAATTTTGTAGCAAGGTGATATTTATATACTACTAGAATTTATTATGAAGCAAGTATATGAAACAATTTCCTTTAAATAAAATACTTGATTTCATCTTTTTCTTATGCTCCATCATGGATTGGGTTTACATATATTTTAACTGCACCTTCAAATACATATAGGAAAAGACTGAAAGTGCTTTTTATTTTCCTTTCTTTTAATTCATATAAATATATAATGCGCATGGTCAATTCTACTGATTTTAATTGGGAACACCAATTGCCATACCAAGGAGATATACAGACAGACATAGCAACAGGCCCGCACTCTAAAGACCCACTAATGACTCTGTGTACCTGTGCAAGTATCGGAGCTCATTTGCATTCCCCATACCAAAGATGAAAGACCGGCTGCACACAAACTTCCATAACTCAGTATCACTGCTCCTTCACAGCATCACTAGGAAGAATGGCGAGTACACACAACCGAGCCAGTCTTGCTCCAACATCCATAGTCATTCACAGAAAAAAAAGTTTGGCCACACACAGCAAACTTCGCTGAAGAATTTATTATAGCACACAGATACACATCACCCCACCATGGAACTCTTCATAGTAACCAAGTTTTGAAACACTCAAAAAACATGAAAAATGGAGCCCCACCTGGGAACTCCTACACCAGGTGGGGCTTCATTGTTCACTCAAGGAAGATGCTAACTGTAGAGAGGAAAGTCTCTACAGTTAAAACTCAACTGCAGGGAGGTTAAACGTTTTCCATTGCAGTGGGGCTGCAAGAAAAAGCTGTTTTACTTAACTGATCCCCACTTAGCTTGCAGTCAGCACTCGCCTCTTCTCCCCCTCCTCTCCAGCTGTGAACTGTCCTTTGGTGCCCTCATGTACAATGTAGGGCTATGGAGCTTAGACCATTGAATTGAAGTAGAGAAGAGGTTGTGGTGACCAGTCTACCACTCTGGAGGCATAAATGAGCAGTTAAGTCATGCAGAGCAGGGCAGTCCGACTGAAGAAAAAACTTTAAATTTTTCTGAAGTAGGGCTGTAACTACTTGCTGTCCGGAGAATTTTCTTACTATTCGCGCACACATGATAAAATTTGAATTTTTTCCTAGAAAACAGCTTCAAACCACCAAACAATGATATATTTTCTGAAAGCCCACTATGTAATAGCAAATAGGGTGTAACAGGTCCTCTTTATGTAAACATTGGGACCTTTCAGACCCCTAATGTCACCTAGGGACCCCAAAGAAGCTAATGAAGCACAGATCTGATTCACCAGCTTCTTTTCCTGGCTCTAAGAACCGGAGAATGTAAGGAGTGACACCGGAAGTGATGTAATACACATCATTTCAAGGTCCAGTGATCGAAGGAGAGATCAGCGGCTAGAAGCCTGCTGATCTCTCTCCGATCGATGCAGGGAGACCCACCGTGCCAGACCGAGTAGCTGGCGGTGGTAGCGGGGGGAGAACACACCCCGCTGATTGGTACAAGCAATCTGGGGGCTGTATAGGTCCCGGATCGCTTCTATTTAAACAGCAATCACCTGCTGTTTACACTGATACCAAGAACACGGCTGCAGCAGCAGCTGTGTGCTTGGTATAACCACTTCTGTGGCCGGCCGTATATGTACAGCCACTCGCAGGAAGTGGTTAAAGTTTATTTCCACTTTTGCAGTCAAATTGGGGTAACACCTATTTTATGTTTGTTAAATGTCTCTCATTTACATTGCATAACCTAATTTTTAGTTTCTGCTTGCACATTATATGCTCTTGTCTGAAAGAAACATTTTTATCTGTACTGCAATGTGAGGAGGGCTGAGTAGGTTAATGTTATCATAATTAACCCCATCTGTACTGTGTTGACATCTCATTATCAGTTACAAACCAGCTTTGACCAATGTCTGCCATAAAAAAAAAAGAGTTAAAGATCTAAAACCATGAAAATGGTTGAAAGTCAAGTCTGTAGATAGTCTTTCTATGGGGACATACAGTTTCCTGTCACTTGGAAATAGATAGAGACTTGCAAAGGCCTGCTACACAGACTCATCTAAAAAGTAAGAAATATTTTAAAAATGCATGCTGTGTAAATAGGAACACAAAAATAAACATATAGTGGGGATTTTCTCAACTCTGACTGCAAAAGTGGAAGTGCACTTTGGGTGAAATATGACAGTGGGAGGTCCTAGGTTTTTGTTTTGTTTGTAATATCTCTAGAACAAGAACGTTTTATTGAACCCTCGAATGGTCAGTATGCAGCCAGTATTTCATTTTGGGAACTTTGAAAGTAAATATGTAATTTACATCTACAGTTACAAGATAGAATCATGAGGCAAAAAGCTAGGGTTTTACCGGTTACTTATGTAAGTTGCAAGGAAGGACATTTGAGGATTACATATTACTCGGATAAAGATTAACTAGATGTAGTTTTTCGCCATTAGCGGTGCAGCAATTTTGTCAGGACAACCTTAACACACTAGTTGTTTTCAATAATTACCTGAAACTTAAAGGAGAACTATGAGGCGAGTGAAAATCACTCATCCTCATAGTTCGAGCTGACGTGTGACAATGAAACAGTCACGCGTCGGCTCAATAGATCAGGAAGTGAGCGAACGCATATCATCACTTGCTCACTTCTTGATCATCTCCCTGCAGAGAGCGGTGACTGTTAGGCAACGCTCCCTGCAGGGATTCCCCCCCATCCCCGCTCCTCCAGCGCTGGGGGAACGGACGGGAGAAGGGGCGGGGACAGCTGGCTCTGCCTCTAGATAGGGAGAGCCAGCTGTCATTCACGCAGCTGGGTCGATCTTGACAGCACTGTCGGGATCCATCCCGGCTGTGGCAGTCTCAGTATACCGTGAGCTGTAGCGTGCGATATACTGAGCTTTGGGTCACGGGAGGAGGTTAGTATATGTCCTCCCGTGCCCCAGAAGAGAAGTATGGGGAAAAACACTTACCCCATAGTTCTCTTTTAAGTTTTAGCCGTTTCATGTCTAGGGTAACTAAGGTTGCATATACGCAAACACTCCCAAATAAATCAGTGGCGTCAAAGAAAGATGGTGGGAACTCCTTATGATAACTAGAAATCATAGATTGAGATGGCTATTATAAAGATGAAGCCCTGCATTGTTCACATACATGTAGAAACTGTAATAATTATTCACCTACAAGAAAAAATTATTTATACTGCAATAAACAAAAAATAAAAAGGGATATGTATTTAAACCAAGCCTTATTTGAAATTATAGAAGGAACTCAAAGATGTGCATTAATTGCTTCATATTTGTATAAATTAGACATCAAAAGGTAAGGTATAGTTGTTTTGCACATAATGTCATTCTTGCTTTATTATGGTAAAACACACAAAAAAATTGCAAGTTAATTTTATGACTTCTATTAAGCCAGCAGGTGGAGCACTAGTCTTATTTTCTCATCAATAAAAGTATTTACTTTAATTACTTTTTAGCTGTACTGTTACAAACCTGAAATGAGTCCTCAGAGCAATGACCCATCTATTACCTATAGGACAAAAGGAGATGCAAAGCAAACTGTTCTGCTGTCACTTAAGAGTTCGTGATCAAGAGTTTTGTAATATAAAAGAGCAAAGAATTCACTTACAGACAGGTAAGTATTAAACTTTTAATTTTACAGGGGGCAGCTGCTGGACATATTTCTATACTACTGTCAGTAGTAAAAAGCAAACTAAAATGAAACTGACACAAAATCATTATATGATCTCTTTAATTACATATTCCTAGCTCATTGTTTGGCATATATATTATTATTGTAGAAACACAGGTAACCTATATTTAACCATATGATACAATCCTTTCACAAGAGTCTAAAAAAGCAAAATGAGGGCAATGTCACAAGTGCAAAACTTAACACAGAATATCTGAACAAATCGTTATTATAGAGCATTTAAAGACACCACACTCTCATGAAGTCATAGTATAGACTAGACCTATTCTCTGATGCAGGGTTTTCAAGCTAAAAAAGATCAGCAAAGTCAAATTAAATATCTAGAGACAAGCATAGGCCAGAAGTATAACAATAATTCAATCCAAGCTTCCATACTGTTTTAGACAATTTTGTGATATCACAACTAAATAAAGTAATCTTTTCAGCAATTATAATAACATTTGATTTGACAGTCAGATGTGTGAATTTGAACATAGTTGCAATATGGATTTTGGCTACCATGGCTATAAAATGTATTAATTTATGACATGCATTTAGAGCTGCAACAACTAATCGATGATAATGTGAATCATTATCGATTAGTTGATTCAGTTTAGTTGAATTCCCCACCACCGCCGCATGCTGCGCTCTGTGTCCCCTTCCATTAGAGGGGACACAGAGTGCTGCAGCCGGTGCCGAGCTGGGAGTAGAGGCCGCTGTATTTCTGTATTCCCCTGCTGCTGTGCCCCGTTCCGCCTGCCGTGCCCTGTTCTTCTGCTGCTTTGCTCAATTCCACCTGCTTGGCCCGTGCCTCCACTGCTGCCCCCTGCCCCACTCTTCTGCCGGTGGTAGTAAGCCGGCATCAAGTCTCCCATCTTGGGGTTAACTGCCTCAGGATTGCAAAATACTTCATCCAGCGGTTTACATTTATGTTAACAACTTAAGTCCTAGCCATCATTTTAAAAATGGCATAGCTACTATTTGCCCCAGCAGTGTTTAAAATGGCGGCAGGAACCAGAGGCTCCTGCAGGTGCTGGTGGGGGTTAAGACTAACATCATCAATATATATAACTGAACATTATTAAAATAATTAAAGTTAAATAAATTGCCATTTAGGCAGAGGATAAAAGCAGTGACATGCGTTGCAAATTATGTCTGGATTAATGAACTGGTGGCCCAAGTGTGATTTAATTTTGAATATAGTGTTCAGGCTTCTCTAAGTTATTGAGCAAACATTATGTCTAGTTTATTTGCATATGCACAATAAAGTAAGTGGTTTGGGTCCAAATGCAAGTGTTTTTTGGGTTTGCTTATTAAAAGATACATTACAGGTATTTATATAAACGCCAAAAGTTTACGTAGCTCTTCACATGGTGCACATTTACATCAGTCCATGCCCTCAAGGAGCTAACAATCTAAGGTCCCTATCTCACATGCATACATACAGGGCCAATTTAGATAGGAGCCAATTAACCTACCAGCATGTCATAAAGTTGAAGTTTGGTATTCCTAATTTGCTTAAACATGTAACGTGAGGGACGTTGTTGCTTTGCGTAACAAGTCAACAGGCCAATGAAGCGCATGCAAAGCTAGATACAGCTACCGACACAGGTGGATCTTTTCAAAAGATGGAACATAGGGCCGGTTTGCTGTGTAGACCAGTGATGTTTGGTCCACCTGGGGGCCCCAGTCATGCGTTCCAGTTTCTAGCCAAAGCTAACATTTGCATGCATTATAAATTATATGTCCTGTGAGATTGGGCAAGTTTTGAGAATTTAAGCTATAACAGTAAAAATACAAATTCAAACTCAGGGAGGAAACAAACACTTTTTAGCTGCCCTTGTAAGACTTTAGTAGGGATTTGATCAAGAACTTGTGTGTCATAATTGCGAACAGTACAAGTAAAAACAGCAGATGGCAGTGTTGAACTCTATTTTCTATGTGTACAAAGCAGATTTTAGAAAACTAATAAAATATCTTAATATAGGCATCTCACATAGAGACAGCGCAAGTAGAAATGTCAGAATCAAGCAATGTTGTCACTACTATCCTATAAGCTTCCTTTGGGCACTCCAAGAAAACCTGTGTGCTGTAAATCTCATGAGAAACAATGTGACAGATTAGATCGAATACACGCTCATACTATTATGATCACTACTAAAATATACAGCAATTAACAGAGCAGAAAATATTGGAGATACAGTAAGTTAAACTTCCTAACAATTAATTTTGACACCCCACTATATGGGTGAAAACGTTTGAATATCCTTAGTTCTATTTTGCAGCACAATAGCTTAAATCCCTAAATTATGTTACAAAAAAAAATTATATAGTACAGTTTTTACCTAGAAATATAGGATTATTATTTTAATGATGTCAAATTCACCACCCTCGCTTGTCACAAAAAAACTTTTTTTTCTTACAGGCAGTTTTAGGAAAATGTAATGGACTGTATTACATGAAGCTGATTGAGCAGCTTCCTTCACCATAGTTAAGACTTCCACAGCAACATGGATATTTCTAAGATTTTCAGTGCTACAGTGTTATGAAAGCTACTGTTGTCAGGGGACAAATAACTGTTGTCAGGGGACAAATAAATTGTAACATGTTCTTTAAGTCTCAGAGGATACTCATACTAAGACATGAAATAAGCGGAAATGTCCCAACAAAGAAATAAAAATAAGGGAAATGAAAACCTCACCGAGATTTTAACCCTTCTCCACTCTATCCAAAAGAAAAAAAGTTTCACCAGTTTGTGCTGCATTAAATCCACTGTGAGCAGAAATCAAACCCCTAGTTATGCATACAAGTTAAAAATATATTTACTATAAGGAATATGGTCAGATTAAGGGCTTGTTTACACCAGCAGCCATGCTCAACCGCACAGCTGCTGGTGTGCATGTGTCTAAACAGTGCTGATGCGCTTGATCAAGCCACATCAAACTTTCTTTTTTTGTTAGAACTTTATTGAAATTTCACAACTGACAGTTCCATGGGCTTACCACAGTGCGATGCGGTTCTACCATGCCACACTACAGTAACACTTAAAAACATTATACTGCATGCCGTACTTTTTTTTTTAAGCACACAATACCGGAACAAGGTGGTGTCAACTCTCACCACTCATGACAAGGCAGATTGCCTTGTCTTGCGTTTGGGCTGCGCTGGAAAAAATAGCCAGCATAGCCCAAAATGCAGATGGTATGAACAAGCCCTCAAGCAGAACTCTGGAAGAAAAAGATTTACACACTGCACCAGGTTTGTAAACGCTCTCTAAAAAAAGTAATGTTGTGTGTATAGGGTTGCTGCAAAGTATACAAATATTTCCTTGCTGCATGCCTGCTCAAGTACATATTGTTAGTCTTCCAGGTACTGCAAGGAGTAAAAGATTTGACTTGAGTAGAGATGGACTCCAGTAGCATTCCCATCCCTTTTCACTTCCATTCACAAAATCCTATTTATTTTTCTGACCGAATGCCACATCTCCGCCTATTTCTCCATCACAGAATACCTTGTATTTATAAGAAAAATACATGACATTTTGTGAATGAGCAAGTAGTGAAGAGGGGAAGGGATGCGACTGGAGCACTTCTCTCCTCAAGTCGCATCTCTTACCCCTTTAGGGCCCAGAAGAAAAGTATTATGTGTATCAGCCAGCATTCTGCAAGGTAACATTTTTATACTTTGCAGCGGATATAACATACATCTTTCTAATGAGAATATCCACACCCAGTGCATTTAAAACATTTTTTCATTGAGATCTGTTTTAAGCAGTTGAAACTGCGAAATTCAGATTCAGAGTTGTGCACAATGCAAGGCAGGGTTTACACCATACACTGCCAAAAAGTTATTCACGACATGTATAACAGACGTCCATTATTCTCAGAGGGGCTAGTGCATGTGGGACTTGACCCATGGAAAACCCCAAGATGTAAACATTTCCTAGTACTGGGCAGGCTGCAGCGAGGAAAATACCAGCTTGCCTGATCTGAATTTTACTATTATTGTTATTAAGAAGAGCAAGTGGGGCATAGTAGGATTTTTTTTTTTTTTTTAGAGCTCCACTAAATCTAAAATCTTGCTGGGATTTGTATACAGCTGATGATCACAATCCCAGATACCGGAGTGATCTACTAAATTTATCAGTGCTTATTTTTTTCCCACAGTTACAAAACAATGACAGTACCAATTAATTAAATCAGATAACTTTCAAGTTTTACTAGAGATCTCAACTTATATCAAACAAGGTTACTCATCTTTTGTCTATAATGAATGTAAAAAAGACAGATCTTTTTAGATAAGGGTTATACAGTACCATGAGAAAATAAATATACAGTATATATACACTCCTATATATTCTAGCAAACAAAGAAATATTGTATGTCTTTGACTCGGAAATGCTGGCATTTTAGGAAGGACGGCTATTCTTCACGGTGTTCCGTTTGTTTGAACGGTTAATCCTCAGAGTTTCCCAATTTTCATTATGGAAATCATGAAGGATTTATGGCTCATGAATTAGGCAAAATGGAAGATTCCACCTAATTGGCTAATCAGGCTGTGTAATAGACCTCAGACACGCAATAAGTCCCAGAACATGAGATCTGCAGATAAGAAAATATTCACTGCTTGTACTGCAATATTCATTGTTTGCTTTCTTAAAGACTTTGCACATTTTATGTTTGTGCTTCAGGCCAGTATTAAAGCTCACTTGCTAAAAGTAAATATCGTGTCCCCATAACAATTACATAAGTGACAGCATTAAATAATCCAAGGTTAATATTATTGCTTTATTATAAAACCCTTTCACATACCATGTTCTCAGGCTAAATCCAAATTCTGTAAAAGCAGAATCACGCTGTTCACAAGAATTGCATATACTTTTCTGTTCTTTTTATAGCAATAAAATATCCTGCAGTATTGGTAGAAATAACATATCTCTTCAGTTTAAACAAAAACTACATTTTACATATGAAAAACAGAACAAATTATTTAAATATTTAAAAGTTAAATGACAAACTATTATACATCAGTAAGAAGTGTTACAGACTTCGAAAAGGAACTTGGCAACAGTTTACAATGCCCACTAAGTGCCCTCCACAACCACTAAAATGCAGTTAGGAAGTAAATGAGCAAGTAAAATGTTGTGCCACACAATGCTAACCCTAAGGTCACCGTAATATTCCTTGTCTAAGTAAAAACTGAATTGCAGTGTTTATAAATGCATACCTGTGCATGAAAAATGCTTGTAGCAAAATAGGTCAACTCCTTCCCTGCAAAGTATTGTAACAAGGATGCACTAAAGTGCTTGTGACAATTTTGTGCCAGTTGGTGCAACATAACTTTGTAGTCTGCACTCTGCCAAGAGGGCTCAATCACTCTGCTATGATAATTTCAACCAAAGTGAAAATATCTACATAAGTGACATGGCAGTTTAACATGGCAGTTCAACTAAGGCAGAAACAAGAACA
The DNA here is from genome assembly GCF_000935625.1 of Nanorana parkeri. NCBI lineage: Eukaryota > Metazoa > Chordata > Amphibia > Anura > Dicroglossidae > Nanorana > Nanorana parkeri. The sequence continues at coordinate 57,788 of NW_017306350.1, read as the reverse complement.
TATCTACAAACAGTTCTCCACTCCTGACAGACTGCAAGTAAAACTATATTTCTCCATCCAGCTATTTTTTTCCCCTCCAAGTCTCATTCCTGCTATCTCCACTCCGTAATAAGCTCCCTCTACCTTTCCTTCTCACAATAGTGTTCTCTCTCCTTAAATTATCCTTTGAATAATGTGAAACCTCGCGCCACTACTCTAATCAAGTTAAGCAGCAGCTGAAATCTGTGTGGTCAGATATAACGTATGAAATTAATGGTAAAAGCCGCGCTGTGTGAATGAGACCGCAAAGTGTCAGATATAGTAGATACTGACCTTGGAGTAATGTGATACAATGTGATGAAGTCACGCCCTTTGACGTAACGTACGTCGGGTGGAGTAGAGGAGCTGAGCGATTTGCACAGTGTCTGTGGCTGCTTACCATATACCTTACTTTTACCTATGATATGTGAGCAGTATCCTTTTTTAATAAAGTCTTGTATCGTTTTAAAACCATCTGCACTACGAGTCTCCACTTTTTATTTTATCTGATGCATGGGCCATTCGGATGAACTGTCTGCTTCCAATTCCTGAGACTGCAAGAGAGTCTGTACCTGAGAGGAGGTAATCACTGGGAGGTATTCGGCATCAGGTGCTTCCTCTACCTGGTTCGAATTAGAGGAACAGCGCATACAGACCCTGGTGGGTCTCTGCTAAAGGTGAGGTTCATTCCAGAAGATTTCTCTGTTGATGGTCACAGGAGACTAAGTCTATTCTACATCCAATGTTTTATCTTCTATTTACTTAATGGACTATTGAAGATCCAGGATCATGGACATTTTTTAACCATTTATTATTTTCACTGGAGTGCAAGTTACACACATGCATTTTTCTAGTTGTTATTTTTTTGCACATTGCATCACATTGATTCACAGTTAATATTTAGTGCATTTCATTTTTCATTATGGATATTTTGTAGCAATTACATTTACACTAAGGTGCATGTTATATACATGCGTTTCTTTTTTGTTTTGCACTTTTTACACATTGTATCACATTACTCCAAGGTCAGTATCTACTATATCTAACACTTTGCGGTCTCATTCACACAGCGCAGCTTTTACTCTCAATCCTGCCCTCTCCCTATTACTGCATGCATCACCTCCTGATAATTCTGTACCTACGTGCTGACATAACCATCAGGACACGGGCATATGCACTCTGAAACCCTCTTACCATCTTATTTTTCTAATACTCCTGCTTCTCCTACTTTCTGGAGATATTTCACCCAATCCTCGCCCTCTGCTAACTTTCGCCAAACACACCCATGACACGATTTCCTCGCCAAACACACCCATGACTCTATTTCCTCTAGCAGCAGCCTCAATCTACGCACTTTAATTTCCAACCCTCTGTTTCCAAGAACAAGCCGTACCTTTACCATATGCCTTCTAAAATGCCCGTTCTGTTTGTGACAAGTTCACCTCGGTCCACAACCTTTTTATCTTTAGCTTGCCATTACTTGAAACCTGACTTCAGAAATCTAACTCTTCAGCTGCCCTCTCCCATGATGGCATCTACTGTGTTTACTCACCCAGGTCGATTTAAGGGAGATGGAGTTGAAATCCTTCTATCCCCACAAACACTTTAAGTTCTTCCTATATCTCCCTCTTTATCCTTTTCCATTTTTGAAGCTCCCATATTTGCTTTTTTCCTCCCGTTTCTTAGATGATTGCTATGATTTTTATAACCTCCTAGACCAATATCACACTTCCTTCATGACTTCTCTGCCTGGATACCTTATGTTCTCTCCTCTGAAATATCCACCATCATGCTTGGTGACTTTAAAATCCATGATGTGAATGTGCACCATATAAAGTGCTGCGTAAAATTGTCAGCACTATATAAATACCTGAAATTAATAAATTACTGTTAATGCTAGCACCCCAGCTACCTCTCAGCTTCTTTACCTAACCTCATCTTTTGATCTAATACAATGGATATACACTCCTACTCACTCTGGAGGCAAAACCCTTGACCTTGTATTATCCTGCCTCTACACTCCTTGCAACCTCCCCAACACTCCTTTCCCTCTCTCTGATCACAACCCTATCAGTTTCACAATCTACCCATCATTATCCCCTATCCCTTCCACTAAGAAACACTTACTCATAGAAACCTTCAGCAACTTAACCCTTTTCTTTTCTATTCTGCTACTGACTACCTCTATGACAGAATCTTACCCGTTCTACACTGGCTGGCTTGCTCTCATTTTTCTTGGACACACTTTTTCCCCTTACTACTATGCCCCAACTGCTACCTAACCCTGACAAACCGATGACACCAGACATTTCAAAAGACCCATGCTATTGAGCGAGTGTGGTGAAAAACTGAATTCCTGCAAGACTTCACTGTGTATAAATCAGCTCTCCTAAAATATAATGAATCATATAATGAATCTATCCCTCCATGCTGTCAAACAGACTTATTTCATCACTCTCATTCAGTCCATTGCCTCCAGTCCTTGATAACTAATTTCTACCTTTAACCCTCTACTTTAATATCCCATCACCCTGACCTATCACAGCCATGACCAATCATTTAAAAAACAATGCAATTCATGACGAGATCTCCACTGTCCAGATATCTCCCCCACATAACATACCTATACCACATTTCACAGGTTACTAAACATTTCTACGATGACCAGCTTACCACCTGCTCTCTGGATCCCATTTCCTCACTACTCTGGTCACCCTCTGGCTCTATCGTACACTCTCTCACATCTCCAATCTGTCCCTCTCAACTTGCATATTCGTCTTTTCTCTAAAATTTGCACTGGTCACTCCCATACTCAAAAAACGCTTGTTGGAACCAAACAACTTAAGACCCATTTTCTTGCTGTTGTTTACCTCCAAAAGGTCTACAACCATTTGAGCTGCTACTTCAGTGATAACCTTCTTGACCCTGTACAGTCTGGACTTTGCAGACAACACTCAACAGACACTGCCCTTCTAAAATTCACTAGTAACTTATGAACTCTTAAAACCAATGGTAGCTCCTCAGTAAAAACCACTTTTCATTTTACAAAAAAAACTTTTCATTTTACATTTTTTTACTAACTCTTTAGTCTCCTCGTGCATCATTAATTTTGCAACCGACATATTAGTATCAGTATCCCACCACTTCAAAAACTAAAGCTCACAATATTTCCTCCCCTGTGCCCACTCCTCTGATTTTTCCATTAAGATCAATAGCACTATCAGTCTTTGTCCTCGTTCCAGGATGGTGTAATATGGGACTTTGACCTCTCCTTTCAGCCCCACATTCAATTACTCTTCAAATCTTGCTGTCCTTACCTTTGGAGCATTTCCAAAATATACCCCTTCTTAACAGATGGCACAACAAAGCTACTAATTCACTTCCTTGTTATCCCCCGCCTTGACTATTGCATCTCCCTTCTCACTGGCCTATGTCTACACAGGCTATACTCCCTTCAGTCTATCTTGAATTCTGCTGCCCCCTTATTCACCTTACCAACGTCTCAGTGTCTGCCACCCCTCTCTGCCAATCCCTCCACTGGCTTCCACTCACCCAATGGATACAAAAATGTAAATACTTATCATACAAAGCCTTCCACAATTGAACCCAGCTACATCACCAACCTTATCTCAAAATATCACAAAAAAAGTATTCTTTGATCTTCCTCCACCAGTGCTTGCCTCCAGGACTTCTCTCAGAGATTCTCCCATTTTCTGGAACTCTTACCCCAATCTGTCTGGCTATCTCCTACTCTGTCCACCTTTCAGGTGATCCCTGAAAACGAATTTCTTCAGGAAAGACTATCTTGTCTGTACCTAACAATTGAAAACTTACTTTCTCCATCAGCACATCGACACACAATTACCTTGTGTATCACTTGCTCTTACCGTTTATATTGTAAGCTTTCACGAGCTCCGGGCAGTGCCGGAGCATGCCATTAACCACTGCACCTGCACATTCCTACTGTCCCAGTACTGGAATAGGCCGCCTCATTGGCATGCCGCATAAGAAAAACACTGAAGCTTTAATTGATCAGAATGCCAGCATCTCTAAGTATCCAATTCATTAAAACTGGAGAAACAATAACCTACAGCACTCAATAGCATTCTATGCCTTTGTAATAGATGGATGTAGAAGGAAATCTGGTGCTTGACCAGTATGTGTCCCTGACCAGATCTACCTTTTGGAAGGTATTCTCTTGCTATAGACATAAGTGCACAATATTGGTACAGGAAGACAGAGGCCAGTAAGTTCTGCTCTGGGAATCTACTCTGTTCTACCTAAATCACAATCACATAAATGCTAAACAGATATAGGCTAGAGATGTAGCCAGTGGACTTTGTCCACCGTTTCCTTAACCTGAGCAATTCTTCTACAACAGACCCAGAAGAAAAAAAATGGTGAAAGCACTATATTACTTCATTTTAATGTCTCTTAATTATTAAAATAGATTTTTCTTTTTTCAAGACTGACAGTGAATTACACATTTACATAGAAACCCTGCATTTCAGAGATGCGGGTAGAAATAACTGTGCAGAGAATATTTATTTGAAAGCCAGGCACTGTGCAAAATACATTTTCTGTATGGATAATTCTTCTGCACTGTAAATGCAAACTGTCACAGTAAAGGGAAGTTAATTATCTATATTATGCTGTTGAAAAGAGTTGGAAATATCACACTTGCTAGGCACCACACTAAAGATTACAAAGTGATAGCTTGACTTTTAAATTGCAGGAAGCATTTTAATTTGCTCCATGAAAACCTTCCTGGATAATTTTATCCTGAGCGCTAAAAGATTTCCTTAATGTATGGAAGCTCATTAGCATCTTCATATTCAAAGTATCTATATCTGCATCTAAAATGTACTCTAGTTGATAGATTGTGCCAAAATGGAAATATTTGGCTATCTGCATCTCAACTGCTGTCTTGCATTGAAAACAAACTTTATAACATTTTTTAAACCCCCCCCCCCCCCTAGAAAAACCACACACCTTAAAAGGGTTACTCCACTTTAATAAATAGAAATTATAATTATCTTTAAAAAAACTAATATATCAGATATAATTGTTGCACAAGCCATTTTGTAATTTACAGTTGTTAAAGTTAGCTTTTCATTTAAAACTGTAGCTGCTGTAATGTTCTAAATCTGTCAAGGATTCAATGCAATATGGAGGCGTTCTGTAGACAGTTGGTGTACAGAACTCCCCCAGAAATGTCACTTCCTTCCTCTGTGATTGGCTAACTGATTTTCCCAGAAGTCTACACAAGGATACAAGTATAATTTTTGGCACCGCTTGCAAAAGGATTTACATTTTTGGTGAGATACTCTCTAAGGGTTAATTACTACTAAAGTGATGCTGACACTGCACCCGATTACAACACAGGAAGCCCACCAGCTGGTTAAATGAACCTAGACCAATTCAGGAATCAGTTTGGAAAGGACATGCTGCAACAAACAGCTTTTTTCTTTAGAACAGAAACAGGTAGGAATCTGCAACAAAATTAGATAAAATCCTTGTAATGTACACTGTTCGTCCAGAGGGGATTGATTTTTCAACAAAAGTGGAATTACTCTTTAAATATACAGAGACTAAAATTACACACACTTGCGTCTCCTTTTCCACAAAACAAACACACACCACCTTCACAGGCTTGAGGGCCCATTGACACCACATCCAGATAACCTCCGGACCAGACCAGACTGTTTCCGGATACAAAATGCATCCCAATGTATCCCTGTGCTATTTCTGGCCTCGGTCCCATCAGCGCAGTCTGTTCCAGACCAGAAAAATGCTGCTTGTCCTATTTTGTCTGGCCTGGAATACACTGGAACACATAAAAAATGCATGGAACGCACCTGTAAGTCAATTGCAAGCAAAACAAAAATTCCAAACGCGTCAAAGTCGCGGTAAAAACATGGCAAAAACGCAATGCACTACGGCGCATTGGTGTGAACCCAGCCTGAAGCTGCAGAAGGAAGGGACTTCTTAGAAATGTGTTCTAGAAAATACAGAAAAGTATAAAGGGATTCTCATATTTTAGGTTACTTCACTGATAGGACAGGGTAGTAAGGTCATCATTTGTGAAACAAACTACTATCCATCAGCATTAAGCTACTGTTTGAATCTTTTAAGAGGGCATTTTTTACTTGCTAAAATAATTTTTTTTTTAAAGGAAGGAACAAAAAAACCCCACACAAAACAGTGGATTGGGACCAATGAGTTTGTAGATGTGGCTCAGTGATTGAACCTGGCAGACAGGCTCCCTTTCCCAAAGGATTCTTCATAATGTGTGTATATATTCCTTCTTTGCAAATCCTCTCAATGATGAATGGGGACTGTGGGTGGGCAGCAGTTTTTAAGGTCTCTAGAGATGTTCAATGTTGCCTGGGCCACTCTTGAACATGCACAGAGTTGTCCCTAAACCACTCCTGTATTGTCTTGACTGTGTGCTTAGGATCGTTGTCATGTTGGAAGTTGAACCTTTGGCCCAATCTGAGGTCCTGAGCACTGTGGAACAGGTTTTCATTGAGGATATCTCTGTACTCTTGCTTCATTCAGCTTTCCCTCAACCCTGACTAGTCTCCCAGTCCCTGCTGCTGAAAAACATCCCCACAGCATGATGCGGCCACCAGCATGTTTCACTGTTGGAATGGTATTGGGCAGGTGATGAGCGGTGCCTGGTTTCCTCCAGACATAACGTTTAGAACTGAGGCCAAACAGTTCAATCTTGGTTTCATCAGACCAGAGAATCTTGTTCCTCAAATTCAGAGTCCTTCAGAAGCTTTTTTGCAAACTCCAAGCAAGCTTTCATGAGTTTTGCACTGAGGAGAGGCTTCAGTCTGGCTACTCTGCTGTAAAGCCAGATCAGTGGAGGGCTGCAGTGATGGTTGTCCTTCTGGAACTTTGTCCCAACTCCACACAGGACCTCTGGAGCGCAGTCAAAGTGACCATTGGGTTCTTGGTCACCTCTTTTACTAAAGTCCTTTTCCCTCAATTACTCAGTTTGGCTGGGTGACCAGCTCTTGGGAGAGTCCTGGCCCCCAAACACTTTTCCCGATATCCTGTTTTAGGGTGGTTGCCCGGTCCTATGGAGCCACCCTTCTGTGTGCTAGTAAGCTATGTCTCTTTCTACCAACACACAGGCATAGCATGGCAACCCACTCCCCTGCTCCCCGATTACTACTCCTTCTCCATGCTAGTAGATAAACAGCTGTTGAAGACTGTTTTGTCCCTAGTAACCTTAATACTGGACAGGAAGTTCAGGGAAGTGGAGCTGAGAGAGTTGGAAACAGCTGCTTGGAAACATGAGTGCTTGGGCAAAAATGTAACGAAAAACATTTCTGCCCAATGTATATCTGTTTGATCTGAACTCATTATTGAAAAAAGTTTGATGCTACTTTAATGTTTATAATGACACTTTTCTCATTGTCGTTATTATCACAGCAATAAAGATTAAATCCATATATTAATCTGCAAATCTAAACCATTAACCTCCTTGGCGGCATTCCCAAGTGTGGCTTGGGGTTAATTTTCAGTACCATAAGCGGTAACCCCGACCCACACTTGGGTTTTACAGCGTAGAGTTACTTACCTTGTCCACGATCCCCGCTTTGTCCTCCGGCCGATGCCGGCATCTGTCTTCCGCCCCTTGCGAGCGTCCGCGTCGCAGGGGGGCGGAACCGGCGGGAATTTTAAAAGTAAAAAAAAACTGAAGAAAATAGATAGAATAGAACATAAAAGTAAAAAAAACAAGTAATCAGACCGCCAGGGAGGTTAACAGAAATTATATTTACACCTGGGATGCAACATAGGCTGCGATACAGCAACTTGTAATTAACAGAACAAATTTTTATGATATTCACATGCCTTTACAACCCTTCATTGTACGTTTTTCTGCCTTTCTAAATGTTCTCTTAATACTTCTATTAGTCAATACCGAAGTTAGACTAAAGTCTGCATGTACTTGCTGCTCAAAGCAATCCTTCCTAATCTGCTTATAGACTTCAGTGTCTGAAAGTCACATCTTTTTAAATTCCACTTTGTCTTATAAAGGGAGTTTAGGAAGAAATAAAGCAGCAGAATGTAGACCAGTTTTCTTTTGTATCAAGGATGGTTACTAAATCTTTTAAGCAAGCACTTTACTTCTTCTATCAAGTCATTCACATGTAATGCTTGTCTACCCCATTATGTAATCTGTCATTCTTTAAAACTCCTAAAATATGGGAGACAGAAAAAACAAAAGTTTCATGTGCTGCCCAAATCGAACACAAAGGCCACAATGCCCTTCAAAACACACAGCTTATAAAATATTTTCATGCCATTTCTAGATAATAATAAAGCATTCCGTTATGTGCGAGTCAGTACCAATTCTTCAAAGCTGTATAGGTCATCAAGGCTGTAATGCACTTTTGGTTATAAGCCCATCATTTTTGACATTATTCATATAATTCATTTTGCTTTTACAGGTATTGGTATTGCGTGGTGTTGGAAACAGAACACTGAACAAATAGATTTTATGCTTAGGAAGAGGAAGGTTGAGATGTAAGACTCAAAACAGAAAAAAAATGTTTACAGGCTACCTATAATATAAAAATAAACACTGTGATAGAAAAAGCTTGAAGTTTTAGAAATTAAGTTATAAATGTACAGATAATGTAGTTTTTTCCTTTGGGAAAAAAAATCAGGCAAAGTTTCCAAGATTTTAAGAATACATCACTAAAAAGATTATGCCTACTTGAAACCAGAAGTTAAAAAAAACCAAACCATACAGTTTATGAGGTATATGCCTCAAATGCTCCATCAAATCAAGGCCAACTCTAAATTAATAATATAACAATTAATACACAAGTCTTTTTGTAATTTTGTGAGGATAAAAATTGCTGTAAAAGACCATACCACGAGTTTCATTACAAACGACAATAGGTTAAACTGTGCAATGAAGTCTACCAATCTACTTGCTATATATATATATATATAGCAAGTAGAGCGTTTTTTTTCACTACATAAGTGGATTTCCTATTTTTAAGGAAGGTGGTCATCTGATTTTAAACATCTGGATATAATAGCTGCTTCCAAATGTAAATTGCCTCATAGTTTATCCTAACATAGTAGCAAAAATAGGAGCACAGTTGCACATAGGGGGGCTGCAGCTGAAAGCACAGGTTCAAAACCAATTTTTTTGGTCACTAGAGGTCTTGGAAAAAGAAATGTGGGCCATCGCTGTCAACATTCAGAAGATGTCAATTGTGGGTGCATGTGGAAAAGCACTTTAAGAAGACACACATAAATCTGATATTACAACTGATGTTAGAATGTAGTATCCTAGAAAACATAAAAAAGGTATAGATATTTACAGACTAATAGGATCTTCCAGAGTCAGAACTGTACAAAGAAATGTGAAAATTATCATTATTAATCTTACACCCACCATTGGTGTCTTCAAGGCTGTTCTGGGATGGTAATTGTGGAGAAGGAGGAGGCTGCTGAGACAATGAAATGCTCACATCACTTTCCAGTGCGGCTGTGCTGCTGTCCAGCTGTCCCACTGGTGGAGGCCAGGGAAGATCTTTGATTACTTTAATCTCCACTGATTGCCACATCAACGGGAGGAGAGACAGGAAGACGACCGGCAGAAAGACAAAGAAGGGACAAAGACAGGTATAGTTTGAGAATTGGCAAAGTGTGTCCTAAACAAGAACAAAAAATGCCATGGTAGATTTGTACAAGAAGGTGGTATGAAAAAGAAGAACATAAACTATTCTTGCCCGCAATGAACACCAAGTAATATCCATGCAAAATACAATAAAACCAGAAGAAATGTTTTGTGCTACCAGCTCTGCTGATAGCATAGTCTTATGTCTCCTCCTTTCACAAATAACAATTAAAGTCCTTGGTCTTGAATAACAGTATAAGGAAGGATAAACTTTTTTTATGTTTGTGACAGACATTGCTATATTTTAATGGCCAGGCTCAATAAGCCAAACGTTTTGGTTTGAAAAGATGCAGACTGATCAATATTTGCCAGTGTAATGCTGGCCATACATGTAACGATAAATGACAGATATAGCAGATTGATCACTTTAAATAATCTTTAGCTTAAAATGTATTATTTAATGCAACAAAAAATCTATTTGTTAAAACTCACAGATTGTTTCCTTTTAATTAAAACAATTGTTTATTGATCAAGCCACCCAAATAGAACAATTAAAAAACATACAATCATTTAAAGGAAATTCTTATTTCATCAGATAATTACATTAGATAACGTATGGCCAGCATTGAAATATGTCCTTAATTAAAATTCCAAAAGGTTTGGAATCCGTTGATTTTTTTTACTCACCCTGACATTTCCCCTGAGAGCTTGACATACATAGTTACATAGTATTTGAGGTTGAATAAAGACATAAGTCCATCAAGTCCAACCTATACATTTGAGCCTCTGGAAATGCAAGATACTCCTAATTTGGGGACCTTGGTGCTACCCTCCCCTCCTATTTTCTGCTGCTCTACCTCTTCTCTTTTCCTTCACTTCTTATTCTTTACATTAATGTTTACTAATGCTATTGACCCCATAATATGGGGGACTTGATTTCTATTATCAAGTTAAAATGTAAAATTAATAAAATATTTTGAACATGAAATATGCCCTTAATCGCCGTTTCATCTTGAGATAATACTGACAATATATAGCATTTCAAGAGTATCAATATTCACCACCACACCACACCAAGGACAAAGGCAACATGTACAATGCTGTAAACCTCAAGAACCATCCAGTCATCTGAGAGTATCAGTAAACTGGGATCTAACTGTTGATATGGGTTTAGTGGCCAACAGAAAGTGAGGCACTACACATTTGTTTGCTTTTATCATTTTTTACAACCACTCCTCAGATTATGCAAGTGAAATTCCAATGCTACATAGCTCTCTTTTGTCAAGAATATATTTAAACACGGGTTGGCAACAATTTCATCAGTATTTTATGTGTTTGAACATCAGAAAGATTCCTGAACATTAGACAATAAAGTATGCACATTGGTACAAATTTACAAAGTTCTAGAGGAAGATTGCATAATGGGAGTAGGTGCCTTCTGCTGGGATGCTCTGCAGTCCGTCACAGGGAATTTAAGGCAGTGTGAGCTCCTCCTGATTGATCTTTATAATACAGGTTGTGGCATCACCATGGAGGAGCAGTGTGATTCGTGGGCATTTAATACCCCCACTGACTAATCATATGGGGGCATTTTTTTATTACTACTTACCTCAGGGCATGTATTGCTTCCAGACACCAGGCTATTTTTTGCCCCCACTGACCCCAGGGCGTTTATTGCTTCCACTGATGCTGGGGCATTTATTACTCTTGCTGGCAACCAAATGCAGAAAAATGTATTACTTCCACTGAGCAAGAACACTGGGGCATTTATAACTCTCACTGAAACCAGGGCATTTATTGCTCCCACTGACAAATGGCCATTTATTACTCCTACTTACTACTGACATGGGGTTTTATACTAATGTCATTGACGCTGGTATTTGTTACTCTCACTAACCACTGAAGCTGGAGCATTTTTTTACTCCCACTGATCTCCAGTGCTGGAGCATTTTTTACTCCCACTGATCTCCAGTGCTGGAGGTCATTTTTTCCCTCCTACAGGACACAGTCTGATGGCAAGTGAACTAGCTGTTTGCTTAAAACGTTTAAACCCCTGCTTTACAATATATTTCAGCAAACAGCTTTAAGCAGAAGAGCCATTCACATAGATTAGGTGGTTTAGCTTAAGTATAATAGTATGATGCTCATGTCTACATGTGATCTAGATACCTACACATATGCAGAACACTAGAGAAAAATGTTTTTACATATCCTAAAATGCATGTAAATTGACAATTATGAAATAATACATTACATCATTACCTCAAATTTTTTTAAAAATTGTATTTATTAGTTCTGCGCATATTAAATAAAATATATTAAATAACCCCATACATTTCCTTGAACTGATGTTCTGTGTATTTTAATAAGCTGAAAGATATCCATCTATGTCACAATCTTAATTGCAGTGTGCATAAAAAAAACTTGATACGGCTTGTATATGTTTTGTATGCTACCCCCTCCAAAAAAAATTCTGGTAGCCCTTTTGTCGTACAGTTATTGTGCCTGTTTCATTAAACAAAGCCTTGTTCATATTCTTGACTTCTTTTCATAAAGCTCCTCAACAAACAAATTATTTTCGACTTACTGTACTTCTCGCAACATATCTTTGTCCTTAAAATAAAGTTATTTTTTTTTAAATTCCTGTCAAGTCTCACCATTAAATGACATTACATTACAAGACATTGGTGACCAGCTCTATTTTTTGTAAATCACACTTTATACTGAATCGGGAACACTCTGATTACCTCAGCTGGGAATTCTTAATTAGCGTTATTTAGAGTTGCCATTTCAACACTTGAAGAAAGGGAACAAAAGAAATTACAGTTGAAGTCACTCTTCAATACAAGGTAGTCCATAGGCCCTGAAAAGTGTTAGGAAATACAAACACAAAGTACTTAGAGCCTATAATGCATGGGCTGTAACAGCTGTAACTCTGATTGTGCAATCAGAAACACTTTACCAAGCTATGATTCATCTTTCATCATGCAGGTTCAATTACATAACACCTTTTCTGTTTGCTATTAATTCAAGGCATCACAAAAGAAAGGCTTTCTAATACTTAAAGCATATCTCCTCCTTCCTGGCAAGTGTAATACTGTACCTCAAGTCAATTAAATAATGAGCTTTTTATAATGCATATACTACTAATCTTGTTTGCTTATGTTTATACAAATCTGGGATTAAACAAGCCCAGAAATACAAAGATTTGCATGATTTCTAAGACTGACTATGTATATGCCTTGGGGGTTTTATAATGTAGACAATACAATGTCCTTCTGCCCACTAAAAATTGTCTCTCAAACTAGGCAGATGGCCACCACTAGTACATGCTCGGTGAAATACAGGTTCCTTTTTTTCCCCCACAGAAAATGAAACTATTGGCTCTCATTCACACCTATAGTTTAGGTGTGTTTAGGTATTCCTGCCTCAGGAACTTGTGATCTCCTGCAGCAGGAATCCCAAATCTGCCATTTGCAGGCAGCAGCTGTCGCCTGTTCAAGTTAATGATTAAGTGGCAGTGGGCACATTTAAAAGCAGCAGAACGATGGCAAACCACATGTAATCATATGTGATACGATTGAATGCAGTTACAAATCAATCACTATCATATCTGTCTACATGATAGATGCGTCCAGCGATAGTGATTAATTCCTAACCACATGTTAAGCACATTATCACACTGGGGGGAAAATGTAAACACGTCCTAGGAGGCCTGGGCATGCGGTTGAACACAGAATTATATTCAGTCATGTAATTATTATATTTTTACCAGAACTGACATATTATGGGTAACAAACCATGGGAAAGAAATAAGGCAAGATAAAAATGGTTTCTCTACACCAAGTTAGGGAAAAGCATTAAAAGTGGAGCTACAAATTCTCCAGTTACACCATTGTGTCCTCATTTTCAACTGTTCATTGACAGTCACCAAGGTACAAACAATGTCAAACAAACACAGACTAGCACAGACTGTGAAGAGCAGATACAAGCTAACAAAAAAAAAACAGCTTGTATAGTATATGCTGATAGAACAGATTAAATCATCAGTAGTAAGCTTCATGTGAACTCTGTTCATTCTAACAAAAGGTAAATATCTCAAGGCTTTTTCCCCATAGTTCTCTTTAGGGTCACGGGAGAACACATACTAACCTCCTCCCGTGACCCAAAGCTCAGGTCGGCACTAACTATGAGGGTGAGTTGAAATCACTCACCTCATAGTTCTCCTTTAACTTTCCCTCAGCTTGTCTCTATAATTGCACTTTGAAACCATTTAGAATAGCTTCCAATCCTATGTATAAACTTGCTCCAAATAAATCACTATAAAGTTAATATTGAATTTTTTTTTTAGGTATCCTGTGTGATGAGAACAAAAACATAATTTGGTCTGGCCGATTTTTACACATACTTCCCCTCCTCATAAACCCTGACCAGGTAGGCTTCGTGCACGGACGACAGGCCCCTGGCGGCACCAGACGTTTACTAAATGTTTTAAAACACACAGAACTCAACAAAGTTCCCTCCCTCTTCCTCTCCCTAGACGCCGAAAAAGCGTTCGACAGAATAAATTGGAACTTCCTGAAATCGGTTTTAATGAAGTTTGGCTTTATAGGTCCCATACTGAACGCTATTTTAGCTTTATACTCCACGCCTAGTGCGAAGGTACTTACCTCAGGTTTCCTCTCAAACGACCTATTAATTTCAAATGGCACTCGCCAAGGTTTCACCCATAATATTCGTCCTCATAATGGAACCGCTTGCAACCCTTGTGCGCTCACATCCCCACATCCATGGTGTTGCAGTAGGTCCTACCAACAACAAGATAGGTCTCTTTGCAGACGATATAGTTCTTTCAATATAACTACAAGCCACTCCTTCAGTCCATACCCAAAGAACTAGCCTCACTTTCTAAATTCTATCTCACTGTATGCGGCAGAGTAGCAGCGTTCAAAATGTTGCTCCTCCCCACAATACTCTATATCTTTAGAACCCTCCCAAACTAGGAAACCTAGATGCTCCTCACAAATCCTGTATAAACAGAAATCCATGGGGGGTCTTGCCTTTCCTGATATTGCTAAATACCACACGGCCACTATTCTAGCCCAACTACAGCATTGGTGTCAACACACGCAAGATAAAGTATGGGCTCAAATGGAGCTGGCTACACTGCCCTGTACCTCCATTGTGAATCTCCTCTTGTCACTTAAGGTAACCCCGGCCTCCCTCTCCTCGCCCTTTCCAACCATACAATCCACGCTGACGGCCTGGAAGGCTTTACCTCTCTCTCTTTCCCATCTACCAAAGCCTCTCACACATTTCTCACCCCTCTGGATTTTGTAGAGCACTGCATCCCCCAACTAAACTTGGTACGCTGGAGAAACTCAGGAATAACACACGTACAAGACCTCAATACCCAAAGTACACTTAAAACTCTACAAGACTTGTACGATCAACATGACCTTCCTAAAAATGAATTGTTTCGGTACTTACAGGTGACACATTTCCTAATTTCACATCCTCTACCGCTTTCAATTCCTGTGGACACCAACCTCTATAAATTCCTATTCAGCACCGCCCCCACCAAAAGAAGTATCTCTCTGTTTTACGCTTTACTAGGTCTTTATTGCCACTTTCAAAAAACGCCACCTATGCTGAAATGGGAACGGGAGATTGGCAAATCTTTCTCAGAGTCACAGTGGAAACTCGCACTTCAATTGTCCCACAAAGCATCCCACTGCTCCAACCACGGCGAACTTCTACAAAAAACAGTACATAGGTGGTACCACACTCCATACAAACTGTCAAAATTCTCTAACTCCAACTCTCCGCTCTGCTGGAGACTATGTGGAAGCATTGGGTCACTCTCACACATTCTTTGGCATTGTAGGTCCCTCCGTGGGTTTTGGAACAAAGTCTTTCGTATAATCTCCCATTTTACCCCATCGCCTATCTCCCCATGTCCGGAACTCGCCATCCTACATATCGACATTGAAAATTTCCTACCTGATATTCGCACTATCATCATACACAATGGATTATACACCCCTATTGCAATGTCTGATTTCCTCTATTTGAAAGTACACAACTGGTACTTTACTTTACCCCTCTTTGTCTTCTCTCCCCTCTACCCCCCTCATGTTTCCCCCTTCCAAGTTTATTAGAAAGAAATACGTATTGAATACTTAGCTTGATACGGCATAATAATCTATGTATGTTTCTTTTACTGTTAACACTACTGACTGGTTAATGTTTCATACACCTGTGAGTATTTTTATTACCAAATGTCATCTTGCTGTATTACATGACTTAACTTTAATAAAGAAATATTGAGATGAAAAACATAGTTTGGGGGTTTCCTAAATTTCACTGCAAAAGCGAACTACACTAACGTTCAATTGTCATAACCTCAATATGAGGGTTTCCATTGCTGGGCTCTTTGTGAGAATGTTGGTTGCTTGACTTCAATACATCACTGCCCCAGAGACGCACAACAAGCTTGCAGAAAATGAAATGCTGAGAAAAGTTTTTTTTTCCTATTTTTAATACAGGCGAGTGATTCAAAAAGTATTGAAACCAAAGCATCAACATGTCAGTCAGTTAGTAGTTTTAAAGGGAAAGTAATGACAACTCCATATTTCTCTCATGGCATGTTTCATTCAATTCCTCCCACAAACCCCTACAAATGAATCGTCTGACAGCTAGTTCTTAGTTGGAGAGAGGCAGGTAGGTGCCTCGGCTAATGTAGTAGATCATGAATCTGGGAATGTCTTCAAGGACATGGCAAATGGACTGAGACTTAAGTTAAACCTGTGTTCACTCTACCTCTAGATAGTTCTACAAAGTATCTGACTGTCAATGAAAGCAGATTAGCAAAGATAAAGCAAACACAAATTCACTTTAAAGCAGAAGAATGTCCTGACATAGTTATGCCAGCTTTTGCGCCAGGATTGCTATAGAAAAGGACTTGCCTGCTCCTACAGGTATCATATTTAAAATTAATACAGCAATACCTCGGTTCACGAACGCTTCTGTTCGCAAACAATTTGGTTCACGAACAGGAAGTTCGGCAAAATCTTGCTTCGGTTGGCAAACTCCAAATCGGGTGATGAACACGACCATGTTCCCTGCTCTGACACGTGGGCATGACTTCCTCTAGATGAGATTGCGGTCGCAGACAGACCTGTGCACACTTGCTGTGAAGCTTTTTTGTGTGCTTTTTAGCACATACAGTACTGTATTCAATCCAGCATGGCTCCAAAGAAAGTGCAGAGCGGTAATGAAGGTGCCAATAATGTGCAGAGCGGTAATGAAGGTAACCAGAATGCGCAGAGCGTTAATGAAGGTAACCAGAATGCGCAGAGCGGTAATGAAGGTAACCAGAATGCGCAGAGCGGTAATGAAGGTGACAAGAAGGTGCAGATCGATAATGAGGATGACATGAAGGTGCAGAGCGATAACGAGGGTGACAAGAACGTGCAGAGCAATAATGAGGGTGACAAGAACGTGCAGAGCAAGAATGGTGGTAAAAGAAAGTGCAGCGCAATAATGAAGGTAACAAGAAAGTGCTGAGCAAGAATGGTAACAAGAAGGTTTTGAAGAAAATTACCATTGAATTGAAGGAGTACAAGATGGCGAAGTCGACAAGCTCGACTATTTTGAAGACTAAAGTTGCAATAAAAGGAGCTGATGTGGCAAAAGGAGTAACTATGTTAACCAAGCAGGGGACACAAGTACTGGAAGAAGTGGAAAAACTTTTGTTAGTGTGGTTGAATGAGAAGCAGCTGGCAGGTGATAGTGTTAGTGAAGCTATGATCTGTGAAAAAGCCAGGAAATTGCACAGTGATTTCCTGCAGCAAAACCCCTCCACTAGTTCATCTAGTGATGAATTTAAAGTCAGTAGAGGGTTTGATAAATTCCGGAAGAGAAGTGGCATCCACAGTGTGATGAGACATGGTGAGGCTTTCAGTTCTGACAAGGCCGCTGCAGAAGCCTACAAGAAAGACTTTGCGGAATTCATGAAGGCAGAATGATACGTCACTCAACAAGTGTTCAACTGAAATAGGGCTCTGTGGGAAGAAGATGCAGAACAGAACCTGTATCACGCAGGAGGAAAAGGCAGTGCAGGGTCTCAAGCCCATGAAGGACACATTGGCCCTTTTGCTGTGTGCAAACACAAGCGCTGAACTGAAGATTAAGCCACTTGTTGTACCATTCCCAGACCCCTCATGCATTCAAGGAACAGAATGTGAACAAGGCCAGACTGCCTGTCATGTGGAGGGCCAACGTGAAAGCTTGGGTCACAAGGCAATCGTTCATGGAATAGCTGCACGAGGTGTTCACACCCACCGTTAAGAAATATCTTTCTGACAAGCAACTGCCTGAGAGGTACCTTCTTCTGATGGACAATGCCCCGGCACACCCTCCAGCCTTGGTGGATGATATGGACGCTGAGTATAACTTCATAAAGGTCAAGTTCTTCCCCCTACCACGACACCTCTTCTGTGGCCCATGGACCAGCAAGCGATCTGCAACTTCAAGAAGCTGTACACAAAGGCGCTCTTCACCACGTGTTTTAATGTCACTGAACAGACTTAATTGACTCTGAAAGAGTTCTAGAAGAAACATTTCAATGCCCTCCATTGCATCAACCTCATTGGCAAAGCCTGGGAAGATGTCACGTACCAGACCTTAAAGTCAGCCTGGAGGAAGCTGTGGCCAGAATGTGTCACTGAACGTGACATGGAAGAGTCTGCTGCACAGGTAGTGGAAGAGATTGTGTACATGGGCAAGAGTATGGGTATGGACATCGATGTGCAGACATAGAGGAGCTTGTTGAGGCCCACAAGAAGCTGACGATGGAAAAACTTGCCAAACTCCAGATTGAGCAGCAGAAGGCGCTAAATGAGAAGCATTCCCCTAAGGAAGAGGAAGACAGGGAGGAGGTTAGCAGTGATGTGATAAAATCCCTTATGGAAAAATGGAATGAGTGCCAGGATTTCTTTGAGAAGCACCACCCCAACATAACTATAACGAACAGAGTGTTGAATCTGATGGACAACATGGTCTCTCATTTCCAGAGGGTTCTGCAGCGCAGGAAAAACAAGTGACAGATTTTTTCACCAAAATTGACCCTGCAGCTAAGAGACAAAGAAGAGAGGAAACCCCTGAAGGAGATCTCCCGATTGTCCTAATGGAGGGGGACTCTCCCTCCAAAACAATAACCTCCTCCCCACCCACCTTGCTGTCTTCCATGCCAGAAGTTGACCCAAGAAAGGTTAGTGTTCACTCTCCTCATACTGTACTCTACTTTGTTTCATATTTTTGTGGTTAAAAAAATGACATATGGTTCAGAACGGATTAACCTTATTTACATTAAACCTTATGGGAAAATGTGATTCTGTTCGCGACCAAAATCGGTTCGCTACCACGTTCATAGGGGTCAGAACGGATTAACCTTATTTACATTGAACCTTATGTAGAAATTTGATTCGGTTCGCGACCAGAATCGTGGAACAAATTAAGTGTGTGAACCGAGGTACCACTGTATGTCCACAATTATTCATGTCGTTGTGGTTATAGAAGTAACTATTTAACCTTCCAAATATAAAATATAAAAACAGAATTCATAGCTCGTCTTCATGCCATGCCAGAGATCTAAAACATGTTTCACAAGTGGCTAACAGCTGTTTGCTTTACTATGTCAATGACATAAGTTGTGTGGGGGTAACCTGCTAACCTTTAGGGTTTCCTATTTATTACAGGAGTTTATATAGCGACAAACATTTTAGGCTTTACATTTTAAGTGCTTTACATATAGTACATTCACATGAGTCCCTGCCCTTAAGGAGCTTACAATCTAAGGTTTTTATCTCATATGCAAATATAAAGGGAAAATGTCTTACATTATTGTGTAGGGGTCTACCCCAGGGCTGGATTGCCCACATGGCCAACCGAGGCCCGGTCTCGGGGCAGCAGGGGTGTGCAATTCCTATTGCCCGATGCCTGGAACATGAAGTGCTGGGCGGGTAGTTTTCTACATTTAGCCCTGCTTTGGGCAAGCAGGGCAAAAATGTAAAGCAGGGAAGTCGCTCGTTCGTTTACAAGTGATCTCTGCGATGTCGCCAAGTTCACTTGTATGCAGCCTGCTCGTCCATTCTCCGCTCCAGGTAAACACAGAGAAGGGAGAGCTGCACTCCTGTCTCAGCTGTCACAGGTGTTTCAGCACAGTGCTGTGCTAGGACTCCTGTATTGGAAGTAACCGGATCAATAAAGAGAACCTGCCACCTCCAAATGCTATCACACAGGGGCTTGTTATCTCCTGTGTGATAGCAATAAAGTTAACGGAACAAAAAAAAATTCAAAAAAATGTTCACATTTTTTTTCAAAAATGATAAAAATGAAATAAAACTCTAAAACAATTTACAAAAAAATATGCATTACAATAAAAAGGTGTAAATTTATGTATAGCTAGACCAAAAGACATACCGATGCTTTGATATCCATAGCAACTTTAATACACAGCACTGCTAAAGCTGTAAGGAGTTGCATGCCTGTAAATTGATCTTGTTTTTCTCAAAACATTTTCAGAAGACTGGTTAACAAAGAACAGATCACCATTAAATATATCATTTTGTACCCAATACTTCTCAAACGCTAGACTGCAGTGTAGCATGGAGGTACCAAAGCCATCTTTCGCTTTGTCCATCAGCTTATAAAAATGCATGAATAATCTGTAGAAGTTTAAAACCTTTCAGCATATTTCCTCATACGGCCCTTTTCAAAGTCTAATACAGTTTAAAGGAGAACTATGGGGTCAGTGTTTTTCCCCATAGTTCTCCTTAGGGTAACGGGAGGAAACAAACTAGCGTCCTCCCGTTACCCTAAGCTCAGTATACCGCGAGCTACAGCTCGCGGTATACTGAGACGCCGCAGCCTGAGTGGATACCGACATGGACGTCGAGATCCGCCCAGCTGCGTGAGTGACAGCTGGCTCTGCCTATCTAGAGGCAGAGCCAGCTGTACCCGCCCCCTCCCCCGCCCGTTCCGCCAGTCAGCGCTGGCAGATCGGAGCGGGGAATGCAACCCCTCCCCCTGTCACAGCAGAGAGCCGTGACAGGATCGAGAGGTGAGCGAACCCGGTATGTGTTCGCTCACCTCCCAATCTACTGAGCCGACCTGTGACAGTCTCATTGTCACAGGTCGGCTAGAACTATGAGGTGAGTGGAAATCACTCATCTCATAGTTCTCCTTTAAGGCGTGCTCTTATATTGTTTCCTGTTATAGTTCCTTCTTGTTCCGATGCTTCAGATGGAGGCATCCAAGTACAGCACACTGTACTATGCTTATATGCTTATACATCTTATCAATGTAACTGCATTGAAAATCACAAATTATGCTTTCAAGGCAATAGATGAAAAAGGAATGTACATTACAAACTAGTATATATTCGGGACAGGGAGTGACATTACAAGCCAGTATATTTCCTGAACAGAAAGTGACAATGCATCACCCTATCCTGCAATGTGAAGGTCAAGTGGAATTTCATGGACACAACATATATAAGTGGCCCCATGGGACGATCACCATCACCTCTCCCCATGTCTTTAACAATTTTAGTATATAAAAGAAGTTAGACATTTGGGCTGATCTGCTGGATTTATCCAATCTGGCATTTTTATAAATGGAATGCAACATTATTTTAATCACACAACTAAACATAGCCTCTGTTTGGTTCCGTTAGGCATAAATTGCAAAGCTAAATAGAACTAAATATTTAATGACCAAATGTATCCTTTACTAGTAAAGCATTTGTTATAATTAAACATTGCTGCCAAACAACATCTCCAATAGTGCTACAATTCAGAAGAATGATTGACAGCTTCAAAAAGGAGCTGCAAAGGCTATCTAACCATTATTGCCTGAGGTATGCTGGCGTTAAGCAGAAACACGCTCCTCTAAATTAATTATTTACACACATCAAGTGAACCTCTTACGAGTCCATCTGCTTAGACAAAGTGAGGAAGATGACAGGGTTTAGAAATATTTTTTCCTTGGCACAACGGCATTAGGATTATTTCTGAAAGCTAGAGGAAAAGAAAAATGAGGGTTTGCGCGTAAAAACTAAACAGAGAGTCACTGTTATTTTTGAACCTATACTAGAAATATGACAGCTTGAACTTAACTACTTGCTGCTGGCAGGGATCTACTTTTGTTCCCTCAGACCCATCAAATACAAATGTGTTGCAAGAGCCCCAGTTGACTCTGTTTGATTCAAAATATAGCAGAGCTAACATTTAGTGTATGTTAAATACATTTACATCATAAAATGTTTAGTTTAAAATTAACTAAATTCTGGATCGGATGAAGAATTTGGCAGCGGCTCACATCCAGATATACGTCAAAAGGCTTCAAACTAATTAGTGGAGCCCAGGCTATATAGTTCACTTTTTTATTTAGACAGCGCTAAGTGGAGTATCAGTCTGTTTCTAAGAGAGTAGAAATACCTGTCATGTTTACATTAGAGGGGTGTCAGGCTGCCAAGATTATGCTTCCATAAAAAGTAAAAGAGGCTGTGATGTCAGTGTCTTTGTTGTGGAATTTTGCAGATTAATCTCTCCCCAATGCCTATAGCTACAGAGGCGAATGAGGGGTTGTTTTAAATAGTTTTTAATGTTTGTTCTGACACTATGTCAATCCAGTAATAGCACTTCCCAGAAATCACCCTGGGCGAACTGAGTCCACACCCCCCAATTATTCAAGTGGGGTTTTTTCCTAAGGTAAGGGAACTTCGGGGCACAACTGATTTAAATGTTATTTTGAATTGAACTAGCACAGGTTTTTTTTTAATTATATTAGTGGGAAAGGGAATAAAAGTTTAATGCAATAGAAAGACACCTATGGACTCTATGAACTAGTTAATATGTACTAGAATAACGAAGTACTGAAGGATAAAAGGAAAGGATAAACTATGTTTAAATAATTTGAAACACGGGAAATACTGTTTAGAAACACTCATCACTGGGATAGAACGGGTTACTAAAAGTTAAAATTCACAGATGGTTAACCAGTTGACATCTGGGGTGTTAAACCCCCTTCCCATCCAGGCCATTTTGTTTTTTCTGAACGGGTGGACGGCAAGAGGTTAATGAATGAAGACAAGATACTTTTATAAACATGTATGGGCTAAATAAGTGAGAGGAGGAGGAATAGAGGAGACTTACTATACACATATATAAGAGGGAATGGAACATTTGGTTTATAATAAGCACTATGATCACTTTCTAGACTGTGAGGCTGCACTGGACTCCTTATGCGTCTCTGGCTCCGCCGTGTGACATTTTCTAGGGTTGATGAGGGAATTCCCATCCCCCTGGGATAAAGACCTCTCCATGATCACGCGATCCCTGGATCAATAGCTGAATAGAAACAAAGGTAATAAAACTAACAATATACATATATGGTGAAGAATATTCTCTGATATGTCTAGACCAAAAAAAAACATGATTTAATGATGATGAACTATGACTTTATGCACGCTGGATGAATCTAATTAATGAATAATACATCCCATGAACTAATGTCTAATGAAGTTGATAATGGATAAATACAACTTAATGATCAATGAAAATGATACATTTATGTATTAGAGATGAACTGATTTTGATTGACAAATAATGAATCTGAATAATGTATCCTATGAATTAATGTTGAGTCAAGTTGATAATGAAAAATAATATATTTTAGTGACCAATGAAAAATTATGAATTTATATATTAGAAATGAATTGAATTGTATTAATATACACTGTATTATATGTTTAAAAACAGATTATTGCTGAAAACTGATATATACAAACAAACAAAATAACCCCCCTGAAGAAGCCTATGTGAGCGTAACGCGTAGGGGATTCATCAAATAGTGCCATATCTGTTAAGAACTGTATGAAATACAAATATGTTTATGAATGTATAAACTTTGAAATTATTATGTTATGAAAATATATGAATCAGCAATAATAAATTTAGGGATAGAGAAATTCAATCTTGGAGGTGCATACAAGCACTATTCTAAATGAATTTTATCTAACTAAATGATTTTAAGAAAAAGAATTTCAATAAATTTCTATGAATTATATATACCCGAGTCCTCTCTGAATACACCCCATCACAATATTAATATTGTAAATGGTTTTCTATTTTTTCTGACACTAGTGTGCATAGTTTAGGTAGAGGTTCACAGTTAAAGTAACACTAAACTCAGGCGTTTAATCTTAAAAATGCATTCAAGTACCCTATTAAAAACAGTTAAACTGTTTAAAAAAAACTTAAGAATTTAACTCATTTGTGTGTCCACCACTCCAAGCTTGTTTCCGTAATGGACTACGATCTCACTGTTAGTTTACTAATTTGTATGAAGATTGTGATCCATCAAGGGAGTGAGCTTGGAGCAGTGACTACTTTACAACACACACAGGGACCATGGAGAAAAAAGTAGCCACCCTCCAGAAGGAAGGACAATGTCGGCACCAATTCAGGGATGATTTGAGGATCTACTGCTGAGTGATACACAATTAAGATACATTTTTGTTAATAGTTAAGGTAACTAAATGCATTTTTAAGATTTAACCTCTGAATTTAGTGTTTACTGTTAATTTGATTTTAAAAACAACACCTGGTTGTGGTCCTGGAACACCCTCCTTGCTGATTTTTACTGATCATGTACATGAGATTTTGTTTGCATTTGAGCTGCTTTTCTTTTCTATACAAGTCAATGTGCGCAAAGCAACTTAAAGCAGCTCAAAAGTAGTTTGATGCAACTCTATGATCAACTTAAAAGGCAAATCAAAGCAACTCAATCATGAGTCAAATAGTCACATGAAAGTATACTGAATTAGACTCTGTTCTAAAGCTGGCCATACATCTATTGATTTTCTGAAGATTTTCTATGATTCAAAGGAAAAAGTGCAACAGATTCTGCCATCAATGCTAAACTGTGTGGATGGAGGAATCTCTCACTGGGCCAAGCTTCAATATCTTGCTAGTTGGCCCCGCTGGCTCTCAAAATACCTGAACAATGCCTGCATCTAATCAGATTGTTCAGTATTTTGACAGCCAGCGGGGCCGACTAGCAAGATACTGAAGCTTGGCCCAGTGGGAGATTCCTCCATCCACATAGTTTAGCTTCGATGGAGGAATCTGTTGCACTATTTCCATCTGACCATAGAAACTTTTCAGAAATGTTATAGGTATATGGCCAGCTTTAGTCTTAAGCCCATCTCTGCAAGGCCTAATGTATAGGATCTGCCATAGTGATCACTTGTATTTTGATACTTGACAGCCTAACAACAGCCTAACCTCACACACTGTCTTCCACCTTCTGAGTGCAGTATATGAGGTCAAGCAGTTTACAGGCTGGTAATGCCAGATTACCTCTGATCTTCTGACAATACAGTGTCAGGCTCGATGTAAAGAAAGCTAAATATGGTGGAAATATAAATCTTTTCAAAGGCTGTACAATAATTAAAGAGGGAATATATAGATTCCTGCATAATCATGAATGGTTTGCTTTCAACCAGTAAAGTACTTTTGTAATCATGTTTCATGTTACACCTATATTTAGGGTATAAAATGAAACATGCTTACATTACCCAACACCCCACCCTGCCCCCTACTTTACTTAACCACAGGGTTTTTCTCCCCATAAGCTGATGTATTTTTTAATTCAGTTTGGCTCTGCCCACACAGCCAAGTCATCCATTCTCAGATTTTTTTTCACAGCATCTATAAACTGAGAGACTACAGGTCCCATTACAACTATGGTGATGTCAGTGGACTTGTTTGTCCATTCATACCTCCTCCTGTCTGTACCCTGGTATGGACAGGGGCTGGGCGGAACAGTCTGCAGGAGCCAAAGCATTACACACCCACAATCCACTGACTGTTGCAATGCTTGGCAGACTCAAATGCAAAAAAAAATATATGCACAAATTTTTATTTTATTAATGTGTGTGTATTTATTATTATTTTCTTTTCTTCAAAAGCTGGACAATGCCTTTTATCACCCACTACAATTTTTCACAGGATGCTGACTCAAAGCGTAATTAAAAACTGCCGGCACTGCCCCACACAGACAGATTTAAAAAAAAAAAAAAAATAATTCTAAAATGTTATCTGTTCTAAAGCTGGCCATACATCTATTGATTTTCTGAAGATTTTCTATGATTCAAAGGAAAAAGTGCAACAGATTCTGCCATCAATGCTAAACTGTGTGGATGGAGGAATCTCTCACTGGGCCAAGCTTCAATATCTTGCTAGTTGGCCCCGCTGGCTCTCAAAATACCTGAACAATGCCTGCATCTAATCAGATTGTTCAGTATTTTGACAGCCAGCGGGGCCGACTAGCAAGATACTGAAGCTTGGCCCAGTGGGAGATTCCTCCATCCACATAGTTTAGCTTCGATGGAGGAATCTGTTGCACTATTTCCATCTGACCATAGAAACTTTTCAGAAATGTTATAGGTATATGGCCAGCTTTAGTCTTAAGCCCATCTCTGCAAGGCCTAATGTATAGGATCTGCCATAGTGATCACTTGTATTTTGATACTTGACAGCCTAACAACAGCCTAACCTCACACACTGTCTTCCACCTTCTGAGTGCAGTATATGAGGTCAAGCAGTTTACAGGCTGGTAATGCCAGATTACCTCTGATCTTCTGACAATACAGTGTCAGGCTCGATGTAAAGAAAGCTAAATATGGTGGAAATATAAATCTTTTCAAAGGCTGTACAATAATTAAAGAGGGAATATATAGATTCCTGCATAATCATGAATGGTTTGCTTTCAACCAGTAAAGTACTTTTGTAATCATGTTTCATGTTACACCTATATTTAGGGTATAAAATGAAACATGCTTACATTACCCAACACCCCACCCTGCCCCCTACTTTACTTAACCACAGGGTTTTTCTCCCCATAAGCTGATGTATTTTTTAATTCAGTTTGGCTCTGCCCACACAGCCAAGTCATCCATTCTCAGATTTTTTTTCACAGCATCTATAAACTGAGAGACTACAGGTCCCATTACAACTATGGTGATGTCAGTGGACTTGTTTGTCCATTCATACCTCCTCCTGTCTGTACCCTGGTATGGACAGGGGCTGGGCGGAACAGTCTGCAGGAGCCAAAGCATTACACACCCACAATCCACTGACTGTTGCAATGCTTGGCAGACTCAAATGCAAAAAAAAATATATGCACAAATTTTTATTTTATTAATGTGTGTGTATTTATTATTATTTTCTTTTCTTCAAAAGCTGGACAATGCCTTTTATCACCCACTACAATTTTTCACAGGATGCTGACTCAAAGCGTAATTAAAAACTGCCGGCACTGCCCCACACAGACAGATTTAAAAAAAAAAAAAAAAAAATTCTCAACTGTTACATTCCAGTACGGGTTCAAATCCGATGGTAAATTTGCTTAGTAATTGCAATATTGGCACTATGAAACATGAGGTCTTGTCTATTATACATCTTGAAATTCTCTAACAGATTTCTGCTTTGTAAAGTCAAAGTAATATATAGCCAAGTAACATTTCATACATTCTGTCAATCATATTAAGTAAACACGTATGCCTATTGAATGAAATGAAGTGTATCCTAACATGCATTCCTATACAAAGATGAAATTAGCAGTTAGCCGTTTTCATAATTATGCTCCATTTCCACCAAGGATATCCTGCCTGCATATCTCTTCCATAGGTAATCTGCATTAACATTTTCAAGTTCACTGCCCTTGTTGGCAATTAAACCATTTTTTCTTTCAATCCTTTTGTAGAACATAAGCTATGGGCCCACAGAGCATACATTTCAAATAAAATGGGGAACCTGCAGTCACTTAGCATTTTATTTAAGTGTGTCTAACCACTCTCAAAAGGATTCTGGAACAGATGCTTACACCCTTACAGGAACCCTAATCAGGGACCAAATTTACCTTTGCCTCCTTAAAAGTAGCCATTCCATGATGCTTCCATCAAGAACTGCACGCTATACCTTTCTTTCCCTGTGAGCCTTGGCCTAGGGTTTCAATTACAAAAAGCCTTATGTGGTCCTGCAGCATTTATATATTCATAAAGACAAGGGCTCCACATTAAAACGCAGCACAGCAAAGTAAATGTGACAAGCCCCTGTACGTCTTTCCATCTCCCCCTCTCTGTTGTTGGCTTCTGCTGTGGCTTGATGGCTTTTGCAGTGCCGAGAAAGAATTCTATGGCATAAACTACATGATCCATCACTTAATAACACAACAGCAGCAGCAGCTGTCAGCCGACATTTCTTAATCTTTATTTTCCCGCACCACTGTTTCATCAATAATACAGGGTAGTCTGGGTCACATTCCAGAGAAGGTCTTAGACAGTATTAGGGGGGTAATCATAAGCAGCAAGTGGGTACAGTGATTAAAGGGTGAATTCTGTCTGCCTTCTTTATCCTATCACATCAATGTTTTCCAAACCTGTTAAAGCTCTCTATGTAACCAATTTTTAGGCCCCTTTTTCCTTGTAGTTAATGAATATCCAATACACAGATCTGGAGCCGTCCAGGTCTCTGATAGCATAGATCATGAAGACCTAAAACAGGAAAAAAAATTCCTATTATCTTAAAGAAGGCTGAGCTTTAAACTGTAACAGCCACATGTGTCCACATATGTGCTTAGTGGACTTCTTGTATTAAATGTGATGATCAGCACAGTTCTTTGCTAAAGAAGGACTGTTCTCACATACAAGCCCCTTGCATTTTAAATATAAAGCAGTGCACTGGAGTGGAAAGGGTTACAGATTATGAGAAAAAACAACCAGCAAATACCTTAATGTGGAACTCCAGTTTGTTTTAATATGCAGACCTGCACCATAAAAAAAACACAAAAATAATTTTTTTAAAAAAAGCATGTCGACTGCCACTTATCTTCTGGGTTCAATGATGCCCAAGGTGATCCAACTCATTTTCAGTGAGCCCAAGCTATCAATAAACAGAAACAGGAACCATACCGCACTCCTTACCGGGATTCCCACTTGATGAGGATGGGTGCTCGAAATGAATGCGGATGGCACCAAGCAAAAGCAAAATATTGTATTGCCAATAGCTGTATCTCATCACCAATGAGATACAGCTATTGGTAATAAAATATTTTGCTTTTTCAACTTATGGTGTGCTGGTGACATTTTTCTATTGTTCAAGCCATCAATAAGACACCCCCTCGGGGTGCATCATCATACAACTTAGGCTCAAAGTATTCATGGACTATGCAAGGTCCACGCAATAACACTGGCTGCCCCAACTGAGGAAGAGGAAAGACCTAGGACATTCCTACACTAAAGACTGCAAAAAAAAATAAAAAGGTAATTATACTGTGTTTCATGCATTCCTGTACCATAGAAGCAGATGCAACCCCTAACGGCAGATGATTGGTTGCCGTCACTATTTCATCCAAAGATTTTCCATCCAGCTCCTTCAATTTTCTGATCGATGGATGCCAGCATTAAGGGTACTGACAAGGGCACACATTGTGTGCATTTTTGGGCCAATTGATCAAATATTGGCAGAAATTCACACAGTATATGGCTAGGTTTAGAAAAAACTTTGGACAAGAACTCTATATGGAAAAAAGTCTAAAGACATCATAGCGTAGGAGGAAAAATTGTCAAGGACTACACATTTACCATTGTTTTAAAGTGATCTCTTAACAGAAGCTTCATGGACTATTTAGTGATAGACTGCCTCTTGGAAAGCCATCTCTGAATTCCCAAAAGAATGTCAGTTTTTTTTTGCTAACTGCATCACAGTGAAATGCATTTTCCCCTACTTCCTATTCAGATTACCACACAAAATCGGAGGGGAAATCTCCTCAATGGCGGCACAGAAAGCAACAAATCTTGACAGAGATTTTAACAGTTCCCCATTTCAAAACTAAAAATTGGTTGGCATATAAAAACGTGTATCTGTATACTACTGTTCTAGAGCAAGGGCAGGCAGCCTCTGCACTCCAACTGTGATAATACTACAAACCTCACCATGCCTCTGCAAGTCGTGCATGTAGCGGTCAAAGTCTTGCAATACGAAACCACGGGCTTTAAGCCACAAAAAAAAAAAAACTTTAAAATTAGCTGAAATTATGGATTGACATTCAATTGGACAGTAATGTTGAAAACATTTTGCAGCTTATCCAAGCCACTTCTATTGCATGTCAGGTGCGTACACTAACATTTATAGCCACACAGGCAACACAGTCAGCTTAATCTAATCCCTTGACACATTTCAATCACAATGAAATGCGCCAAGTCTGATGTTCCTTGTCCAAGAACAGGAGGGGAGCTGTGAAAGTTGTGGAACCCTGTTCTATTTACATATTCCCATCTACTGAGTAGGAATTGGTTGTACATGAAAGTAAAATTTCAGTTGTTAGGTAGAGACAGGGTAAGCTTCCCTGATGAGGTGAGTTTTCAGGCATCACCTAAGAGCAGAAAGAGTAGGATATAGCCAAACAGGTTGGGGTGGAGGTCAAGGCATTAAGATTTGGACAGCGATTGAGTTTGAGGCTGAAAGAGTGGTTAGACTCCAGGATTACACCTAGCACCTTGGCATGAGGGGGAGAAAGATAGTTGTGCTATTGATCTCAATGCAAAAATTGGAGGAGGGGCACGGGGGAGGAAATATTACGAGTTCAGTTTTTGAAAGACTGAATTTTAGGAAGTGGTGTGACATCCATACTGATGCGTCAGTTAGTAATTTACTGATGTACAAGGAGGCTGAAGGGGTGGGCTGAGTAGTAGAGAGAGAGATACATATGCATGTGATCAGAATAAGGCCTGGTTCACACTGAGCGTATTGTCGCAGCGGATTCAGCCTGACCAAAAGCTTCACCGAAAAAATTCCATTCATCCATATGGCCCCGTGCATACCCAAGCGTTTTGTCACAATAATCAAAACTACTGTTGCCGAAAAAGTACATGAACATGTTTTTGCGAGATCTCAGCTCGATTTGGCCCGAAATACTCAATAGGAAACGCGTGTTGCATTTAGTTTTGCCTGTTTTGTCCAATGACTTCAATGTATCACGATCAGTATCTACCCAGCGTTAGAGGGAAAGGCAAGATGCCAGTAGAGAGGGAGAGATTAAAGATGTGAGCAAGAGGATGTAGAATATAGAGCAAGAGGGTGAATTGAGTAGTTTTGAGGGAATACCTGAAAGCCTGAGCATTGAGCACCATAAACCTCTATGGGACTATCTTGGAACAATCTGTTAAAAGTTGGAGATGCTCAGCACAGAGTTTCTTAGAGATACATCGGGATTTCCTACAAAAGCATGGAAAGCAGGAACAAAATATTGTCTGTGACAAGTCATTGCGTTAGTCTGCAGCTCTAACATCTGCCCATTAACATGTGGATATCATTTTTTTGTTTACTAATTACCTGTAAATATGTAAACTTTACTAAACTAACAGCCCTCTACTAAAAGTATTATTTGTAGCCTACATTGTAAATATTCCACTGAATAGTTCTACTTGGACAGTTTCCCCTTATCTTAAATTTAGGATAAAACTCCAGCCAAACACAAATGTATATGTGTGAATTATCATACCTAAGAATTTATATATTATTCAGTTCAACCAGTCTTGCGATCCATGTCCACCTATCATACATTACAGAGATTTGCTGGCATGCCCTCTTGTCTACACTGCCGTTGAGCAATGCAACTCAGTACAGGAACCACACCACTGGACAATGAAAAAGCAACAGCACACTACTGGGTTTTTTGTGGTGCTGTTGGACATGCATGGTTTTATGTGCGTTGTAATTTAAATAAAGATTTGATGTTTTATTACAGTGTACACTATGGCAGGGCTCAAAATTTCCACTCGCCTGCTAGCATTTGGCGAGTAAAAATAAAGTGAGGGTGAGTGGAAATTTGGGTCTCCAAGTACCGGTCCGCGGGCCAATTCGGGCCCGTGAGCAGGTACTGTGTGGCCTGCAGGCAGCTGACATGTCAGGCACACGGTCGCAGACCGTGTACCTGACTTGCGGGAGCAGCTCCACGGTCTGCATCTGTGTCGGATGCAGTTGGTTGTAAGGATATTAAAATCTCGTACGATCTGCCCATCTTGGACAGGCAGATTGTACTTCCGATGAGGGCTTCCGATGATTGCAGTGCTGAGCGGGCAGTGTGCTCGAGCACACCGGCCCGTGCGGCATTCTTCTTCCGACCACGCCACCAACCCGCCAAAAATCGTACGATTTTCGGCAGGTTTTCCAGCGTGCTTGGAAGACAAAAGCCGTACGACCTTACAGTAGAAGCGGTCGCACACTGCCCATACACCTGCCGATTATCGTACGATAATCGGCAGGTGTATGGACACTTTTAGTGTACGTGTATATTAGGCCCCATTCACACCTAAAGTATATTTCAGGTGTGATTAGAGATTCCTGTGTCCAGGACCTTACGTTTTCCTGCAGCAGGATCCCTAATCTGCCGTTTACAAGTGGCAAATATCATAAGATTTAAGAGGGTGTGTTTAGGGGCGGAGTTAAGGCAGGGTAAGTGTTAGGTGGGGCAACTGGTGCCTAGTAACTTTTAGGCCTGGCTAGTAGCTCAGGACTTGAAATTTTGAGCCCTGCACTATGGCATGTATTTATTTTTATTTGGGACTGAGACAATACGGTATCTGGCTCCCTGGGAACATGTGTGGTCGGATAGAAGGATTATAACCAGTGGACACCATTAACCTACCTGGCAGTAACCCCTAGTGTGGCTCAGGGTTAATTTTCAGTACCAAAAGCGGTAACCCAGAGCCACACTCGGGATTACACTGTGCGTCGCTTACCTTGTCCACGAGCCCCGCTGTGTCCTCCGGCCGATGCCGGCATCCGTCTTCCGGGTTCCGTCCCTTGCGAGCGCCCGCGTCGCAGGGGCGCAGAACCATCAGGAGATTTAAAAGTAAAAAATAGAAGGAAAAAAATCCTGGAAAAAAAAACCTGAGAGATTCAGACCAGCCAACAAAGGGGGAAACAGTGTTGTTCAGACCTATTGTCCAGGTCTGAGTCCAAGGTAAGCAACACTATTGGGTGTTCACGGAGTGGTCATCATCTGGTGATGGAAAGGCTCCAGATTATTTTGGCTATTTCTTTTTGGACTGATTTTTGTAGTGCGATGTATACAAAAACTGTCATACACCGAGGCTGTGGATGGAATTTCCGTTTTTTTGATGCACACACTGTTTGATAAGACAGTCACGTTGGTTGTTTTTATATATTGTTTGTGTTACATTTTTTAGTTTGTTCACATTCAATATTATACTTGTCATTATACACTACACTATGGCACATACATGCTTGCATTTGAAATCCTAATAGGTTAACCTAGCACTATTAGTGCCTGCTGCTGAATATCATATTGGTGCAAGGTTACACTGTTTGTTGTTGTTATAACCAATATGGGTTTTCTTTTTTTGCGGTCTATGCCACACTGGAGAGTTTTCCTTACTTCCTGTTGAAGGAGAACTATGGGGTCAGTGTTTTTCCCCATAGTTCTCCTTAGGGTAACGGGAGGACACAAACTAGCGTCCTCCCGTTACCCTAAGCTCAGTATACCGCGAGCTACAGCTTCAATAGGAAAAAATAAGGAATTCCTCCAAAGTGAGATATAGTTATCACCAAATCAGGTGTCCCCATTGGTTGATTTCTCCTCACCTTCTGTTATGGTGAAAACTATTACTTTTCCCATCACTTTTGGTTCCCCTTACAATGGTCACAATAACAAATGTTAAAAGGAGAACTATGAGGTGAGTGCTTTTCACTCACCTCATAGTTCTAGCCGGCCTGTGACAATGAGACTGTCACAGGTCGGCTCAGTAGATCGGGAAGTGAGCGAACACATACCGGCGTTCGCTCACTTCTCGATCCTGTCACAGCTCTCTGCCGTGACAGGGGAGGGACTGGATTCCCCCCGCCCCGCGCCGATCCTCCAGCGCTGACTGTCGGAACGGACGGGTACAGCTGGCTCTGCCTCTAGATAGGCAGAGCCAGCTGTCACTCACGCAGCTGGGCGGATCCAGACATAATTGTCGGGATCCGCTTCAGCGCCTCAGTATACCGCGAGCTTAGGGTGACGGGAGGACGCTAGTTTGTGTCCTCCCGTTACCCTAAGGAGAACTATGGGGAAAAGCCCTAACCCCACAGTTCTCCTTTAGGGGTAAATATCTCCAGTGGGACATAGACTGCTATCAAATCGTGACAGAGGCTTCAACACTCTACCCAAACCAAACAAGAAATTCAGCAGAGTAAATTTCAACTGATTTTGTCACATGTACTACTGCAACAGCGAACACCAACTGAATTCACTGAATGTACCATGTAAATGTTCCAATCTTGAATTACTCAGCTTTACACCTTCAGTCATGAGTATAGGCGTCGGAGATAACAGCACACACAAAAGCTAAAAAAGGTCTTTGGTGACGACACAGGACAGTCAAAAACTGCACATATTAAAGAAACACAACGAGAAATGACTCAACCTTTGCTTTCTGCCAGATCCACTAAACATCCAAGGGAAATGCTGTAATTTAGCAATGCCCTTTAAGCAGATCTTAAGTTAAAGTGTTAATGCATCTTAGCAGCACTTGCCTACACATTTCACATACCACCACAAATCAGATCAAACAAATGAAACATGCTTAATACAGGGGTAAAGTATGTGGAGAATAATGCATTTTTTTAATACATATACATATATATATTATCTTTTTTTAAATACGATATAGAATAATGAATAAAAAATCACAACATATAAAGTTACATTAATATACTTGGAGAGAAAATGGTTTTAAAGGTACAAAAAAGATAAGAATTTCAATGTGCAACAATCTAATAACACTTGTATCTACAAATTCATACTTTATTGAAAATTATGTACCTGTAAAATAATAATTTTCTCTACTTGCAAAATGGACATTTATAGTGAATGTGAAATTGTGACTGTGCTATACCTAAACAATTTTTTCACGTATTAAATGTTTATTGTGTTTTTTTAAGGGATAGACAATAGACAAACGTAGGTTGGTTTAAATAGAGACAGGGGGTGTAAGCATATGACTTATAACAATCGACATGTGTCACTTATTTCAGAAAAAAAACCCAGACTCCACCAGACAGACAAGGGGGCATGAACAACGACATGGGGTGAAGGGGGGGGGTAAGGAGGGGGGGGGTTTTAGTCAGAGGTTTTGAAATGTAGCCAGCATGCCCAGGTTGTGTAAAAGGTGTTATAGGTGTCTGTGGTGGAGTTCCTCCATCAACCTCAGTCTATCTACTCAGGTCAACCATTCTGCAATGGTGGGCATCTGTGGGGAACGCCAATATTTAGGTATGAGCGCTTTGGTAGCGTTCAGCATGTATGGTACTAACTATTTCCGGTATGATTTCGTCGATAGTGGGGTAAGGTGGAAGAGGCATTGCCACGCGTCCAGGGCTGTGGGTATACCGGTGATATCCTTGAGAAGACTAAGCATTTTTTTTATATAATGATTTTATGATTGTTTTTGATACAACAATACAATATGAATTTCTAGATACAATGTCTCCCAACTGCATATGTGCAGTATACTCTCCATTCCCTGGTCAGCAGCAGCTGATCATCCACTTGAGATTGGTATGGTCTGTAATGAGCCTGAACTGCTGCCCTAATAGAGAATACTTTAGGCTGCCCAGAACCTACTTGATGGCAAGACACTTTCTCTTCATAATGGCATAGTTACAATTTCTCTATAATCCCAAGGTATAAAATTTTTTTAAAATCTCCTCTGAGATATCTTTTAGATTTTTTGGTTTTAGGTTAACTTTCACAATATTATGTGTTATGACCCATATTAGGCCAGAGAGGTCTGAGAAAATCTGTTTCTTAGCAGAAATGATTTAGCCCCCTTTTTTTGGCTAACAGGGTCTCAGCCACTTTTACATCTGGTAATATTGTTGGGCCAGCCCTTGTCATGGGTAAGGGGATTTGGGCAGGACGGGACTCTTCAATTTTCAATGGTTTGATTATGAATTGATTGGATAGATTTGGTAGGTAGGGTTGTCATTTACCCAGCTGTTGTACGCTTTAATTTAGCTCCACAACCTGCTTTACAATTTCATAGGGCCCTTACCATTTCAATAAAAAATTACTTGCAACTGTCAACAGTATGATTGTGCACCAACTCAAAAGGAGAAAAGCCTAGTCTACGGCAAACGTGATAGGGCAACAGGCAATCCCGGTCTTTGCCATCAGTAGGCACTACTCATTTCAGCATCTCCTTCACATATAGTGTGTGCCTTGGTCTTTTGGGATTTCCAGCCGGATACCCACAAAGGTAAACATTAGGAAATACTCCTTATCAATACTTCTTGCTGGTGGATTGCCTTTAATAGCTGGTGGCTTCATCTAAAACCACAAGAACATGCTGGTCTCCCATAGCAGACTAGGCAATACGATTCATGGAAACAATAGGTCACTCTACACAGAGAAGTGGGGAAAACCTGCATCAGCTCCCAACTCTATGGGCACCCTAATAATTACTTTTACTTGCTCCCTGGCATGGCTTAGGGTGAGGTCCCTTAACAGAGCTGCCCCAAAAGATAATGGAAGGTCAGGCAAGGCTATCTCTAAACTCTCTTGCTAGGGGTTACCACTACTACTAGGTCCATTTGGGAAACAGCTTAGAAGAGTTCAGGGTTTGATATAGGTTTGGGCACATTCTTCTCACATGCCCAATTAGCCTTTCTCCACAAGTACACAAAGAATGGGAAATCTCACCCTACTATACTCTCACTATACAACACATACTCCCACTCTCAATATATATTATTATTATTATGAAATATTAAAACTCTCAAACTTTGTTTCAATAATGAATCAAATATACATTGCCCAGCAAATCATTGCTTTACATTTTTGCCCAAACACTTACAATCATCATGTTTCTGAACAGATGCTTCCAAGTCTCTCAGCTCACCTTCCCTGAACTTCCTGTCCACTACAAGATCACAAAAGACAGTGCAGACTACAGCAACTGTTCATCTACTAGCTTTGCGAAGGGAGGAGGGAGGAGAGGGGGCCAGGAGGGAGGGGAGTAGCTTGATTTGCTGTGTCTGTGTGTTTTTGGAGACACACTCCGCTTACTATCACACACAAGGGTGACTGCATAGCACTCTGCCTGAGAAAGGAGGCACTCAAAGAAGATATCAGAGCCAGTGTTCAGGGGACTAGCTGATTCTGCAGGAAACAATCATCATAAAGCAGCATGCATTATAAGTGATTTAATCAGCATTTGGAATAGCGTAAAACCCTTTTGACTTTAATATCACTTTAAGATCTTTGTCACTCCCACTTCATGATTCCGGGTTCAGACAATGGTATCAATAGATAATGCTGTAAGTTATGGGGTTTTTGTATGATTGGAAGTATGTCTGCAAGATATATTTGTGGTGTATGTGGATGCATGTGTATGCGGTGGCAGAGATTACTTTGGCAGATATTTTTAGACACCTCAGTAAGTCTCGTATAGCTGCACTGATTTTATAAAAAAAACAAACAAAAAAAACAGAGTTTAAGATCACTTAAGGCTCAAAATAGAGGCACATTTTCTTAAACATAAATTAGCTGTTTATTCCAGCTGAAGAAAGCATTCAGGAATCCAGAAGGTAAATGCACAAATGATAAAACAAGCTTTCACTCAACTAATCCATGCTTAGTTAAGGTACTGAACAAAGTCGCTTGTTCTGTTTGGGAACAGTAGACAGTGACAGGTTCCTATAGCACTGGCAGTTGCGCAGCAGCCTTCAGATTTACAGCCCACCATGGCACCCGCAGCTGACATGCAAGTACACCACCAGCACATCTTGGTCCAGATGAACTTAGCAGTGAACCTGTCATTGCAAAATCAAAAGATGAACCATAGAGTTAGGAATCCATCCCACCCAAATCTCCTTAGGATTGGTTCTTTCACACGTGTGTTGAGAATTTAACTAATGAAAGCACCTATAGTGTTAACAAGGCCTTCGCAGGCATTTTCAAGGCATTAAAGAGGCGTCAAAAACGCTCGCAAGTAGGGGAGTGTTAGAGGGGAAGTGATGTAATAAAGAGAAGTGACCAGCTTTGAGGTGTACTTGCAGGCATATTGTTGGTTTTCTGTGCAATGTATTGCTGCATGTATATAGATCCAACTGTCTTGACAGTTTATGACTTGGGTCATACAATTCTGGGTGTTGCTCAACTGCTAAAACTTTATTTCAGACATGACTAGTTCTGGCGTGTATTTGCAATGCATAGCTATGGTATGGCTGGCACTGCACTGCACTTCTAAGCTGCCATTGGTATGTCTGGCACTGCTTTGGATGACACTAAGAAAAGCTGGCACTACAGGATGGCATAGGTCAGGCTGTCACAGGTTGCCTGGCTAGAAGCTTTCCTCTTGCCGGCAAAATGCTGACTGTGTGCAGACAGGAAGTGGCATCTGCACCTGCTCTGTCCACTCACTCCATGATTCCCTAGTGGTCTCTGGGATTGAAAAATCTCCTATGCCTCTCCTAAAACACCTGTGCAATGCTTCTTAAATGCCCGAAAAATGCTATAGGAGCCTTGACTGAGTGTTTAAGGGGCATTTCAATATACTTCTATAGAGGCATTTGTCCAGTGGCAATGCCTCCAGAATGTGTCATGAACTGTTTTTTATAACACATGGCAACACAACACTAATGCCCATATGTGAACTGGGCGGTTGCTATCGCATTATCCCTCATGAGCGTTAATAGGCAGCAGAGAGGCTTTAAAAATGCTTCTCTAATGCCCGATTTTAACACACATGTGAAAGAGGCCTTAGTGCACATTTTGTAAATAATATGAGGTAAAGGCCTAGGCTTCTTTATCTCATAGACATTGCCTACAATGAATATTTAAGTATTCTTAAAACTTGCATGGTGCAAATGAACACAGGTTATGATGTGCAGCTACACGTTTTGTACAATGCCTTCTAAATACTTTGTAAGGCAGACTAACACTTTCATTACAAATAGATAGCAGATTAGTTGTAAACAGCAGGAGGCCACCCTTCAATTTTAGAGGAATTACATCTGACAATTATTCTACCCCAACATTATAGAAACTTGCAGTTGAAGGGAAAAAAAAGAAGAATGAAAATTACAGCAAAAGGAAAACAAAATGCAACTAGGGTGTTAAGCCAAAAAAAAAAATCCTAAATGCCAAAACACGAGAAAATATATGATGTACGGTAGTCACGAGCAGTACCTAGGGCACACTACTAGTATACTCCTAAATATGGATTACACTTTGCCAGAATTTTGCCAGTTAATGGCAAAAATAGGGACATTAAGCATGCCACCTTCAGGGTAAATTGAAAGCAAGGTTAAAAAAAACATCAGCGTGTGCTCAGCGCACATGCTTGGCATGCTGAGGGGATGTAACTCCTGTTAGTGTTAAAGTTATTTTAAAAGTTGATACCTGGGAAATATCCTATTAAACACATTTAGTCTTGTTGCGTTCAGGACTGGGATGTCTAGTACTATACATGCGTATGTATAGAAATTTTCAAGTGAAACAATAAGATCTAGTGTTTGCACTTATTGACCCAGTCCCTGAAAGGGGCCAAACTCCCATAAATACAGAAGGTGTCCGAGTTGATATTCACTTTTCACTATGAATGTGCTTTAATGGAGAAATATATTTTTAATTATGTAATAAAATAAATGAAAAATATATAAATGCGTATGAGGGTACCATAAAAGTCTGACATCATGATTTTCCAACCACTTTAATTGGTAAATTACAGATGTAGGTACCTGCCCACCTTGAGAAATATCCTTGAATACTTTATCACAGAAGAAAGAGGTAGATATTATAGCTTGTGTGTATGAGGGCCGCTCATACTGCACAAAGACCAATAAACCATATGGCTTTATGCATACGGGCAGAAAAAAACACACCTTTAAATGCCTGTCATGCGTTTACATGTGTAGGAGCATTTTAGATTCAGTCTAACCTTGATATGTATATACAGATAAAGTTTGTTTATTCAAGACTGAAGGACTTGAAGGAAAGAACTCTAATAAGAAAAGAAAAAAAACAAAAACAACCAACCAATAAAACTTAAGAAATAAAATGAAGACACATAAAAGGAATTATACCAAATAGTTGAAGAAAATTAAATAACACCCAGACATTGCGTCTACACAGCAAATGGGTTAGTGCAAATGAGCAATGCTTCTTAATAACATTATCTCTGAAATTACCCAGTGTAATAGAAGCTAATGAGATTTCCCATTTATTTAGAAAAAAAGGAAGCTGGTATTTAACTGGCCAGAACATGTTATTGTCATTTCTGTCAATGGCAATTAAGCACAAGCTTAATATCTGCAAGAATAGGTTCAGGCAGGGAAGAATATACTAATTCCAGATCTCTTAGACCCCTCCTGCTGTTCATCACAAAATTCCTTAATATTCTGCATGTTCGTGTCCTTTTACTCCAACAGGACACAAACTTCATCTGGTTTTAAACACAAGATGCTCATAACCAAATTCTATAAACATCTTAATTTAATCAAAGGAGTGACATCTATTGAAAGTGCATTGACTAATACACTGATTATGCATTGCACAGATTTAAGCAATTTCAGTGCTGCAGCAAATATCTTCCAACAGCCTGATCTGTAGCCATTAGGAAAAAAATAAATAAATGTAAAAACAACCATTTACACTAATACAGCACACTATGCTGACTCATATACATTGTTAAATATGTTTAAACCATTGTACTAAAAAAATACCCCCCTTTCATAGACAAAAAGGTGGTCAAAAAAGTGACTGAACAACCAATTATATATAGAGTTTTAGCCAAATGCGACACCATTACCAAGAATTCCTACTACAATTTTACAACGTTGTCAACCACCTCCTTCCTGTTATCAAAACTGGACCAAGAATTCCTACTAACATTTGGCATTGTTGTCAACCACCTCATATGAATAAAATCTCCACAATGTCTCTCTCAAAAAGATACAGGAAACCACCAAGCTGATTGGTTGCCATGCACAGCTGCTCCAGATTTTGTCTGCTCCAGTTTTGATAAACTCCCCTCATTCTAAATGGTTCTGTAGCAATTCGTAGCGATAGCTATCATCTTACAAATGTGAGATTGAGTGGTGTGGATGTGGGCTGCCTGATTTTAACAGGAAGGAGGTGGTTGACAACGTTGTAAAATTGTAGTAGGAATTCTTGATGATGGTGTTTGCAAATATTGTTGAATTTTTTTTATAACAAAGGAAGCCATTTGGCTAAAAGTCAATATATAATTGGTTGTTCAGTAACTTCTTTGCCCACCCTTTTAAACTGTAGCCATGTGTAATAACACCAGGTGTATTGATTGCACTGATAACACAATCCTCTAAAACCTGGCCAGGAAGCCACTACTCTTAAATGCTTTGCTGGTCACAGACACTCCAACGCCATCATGTACAATGCAGGACCAGCAGACCTGCATTGTACATGGGGACATGATGGTCTACCCATAGCCTGGGAGAGTCAGAGAGTGGAGTAGAGCGCCAGCTGCTGGGGAAGTGAGTAATAAATACATATTGCTGCTTATTCTGTTTCCCCAGACAAAAATGAGCATTAAATCCTTGCAGTGTGGGGACAGCCCCACTGCTAGGGCAATATTTAACTTTACCTCGAGTTCAGATTTATTTATCCTTGAGTAGTATAAATTTAGGTGAACTGATGACTTTGAATTGAAACCTAGCTAGCAATCAAAGAAGATTACAATAAAAAAAAAATAGAACACAACACAAAAGTTTTACATTCTGCTTTGCTGTGCTGCCATTTCATATATTTGATATGCACATTTTTATGCTAAGCTTTAATTATTAAGCAAACAATATTCTAAGTAAACATAAACGTATCTACAATAAAACACAAGATAATATTATAAATGAGAAAATTATGTCAGCATCTTAAACTATAATTAGATCCTCTATATTACGGTCATGAAACAATAAAATTAAACAATATAATTTTAGTACACTGAACTACAGACCTATTTTAGAGAAATCTTACTACAAAACCGTTTATGATTTAAGGAACAAACAATAGGGTGCTATCAAGTCAACAGTCGAGTTAAATAATAATACTGTTTTGAACAAGAAAAAGATTGCAGGAGAGGGTGATGGTGCCCCAGCTTATGAAGTGGTTCCATCCTCTGACCCCTACGTTACTGCTGAGTCTCGTAGTGGCATGGGGTAAGAGGATGAAACTACAGTGCACAGCAGGGAACACAGACATCCAACGATGAAATATTAAATACCAAAGACACTAACAGAGGCTACAGCACTGACACAGAGGAGAGGTATGAGACAAGGGCTGACTGTAAACTACCTTTTCTCTTACAGGGAACTTTAATTTGCAAATATTTAGAAGCTGACATGGTCACTTTAAAGAAATTAAGATTTGATATGTTATAGGTAACATCTACTAATGTTAATTGTGCCTAAGCAGTAGCCTGTAAAAATAAGCTTTGGTCTAGAATTCCTTCAAAAACTACTTCCTGGTATGTGAGGGTGTTTAAGCACAGTGCCTACAATCTCATAGCTGTATATCTGTAGTGTCAGACCTGAGGCACTGCTGCTTGTGACTGCTAGTCTAAGGAAATTTAGACTAAGATTTAGTAAAGTTACTACTGTGCTGCCAATGTTCTACTTGCTGGAGGGTATGACATGAGGAAGCAAAACCCTACTTCGACTATCTCCACATAGAGACACAGTGCACAACAAGGAATTGAGAGCCAGTAATGGGGAAAAATGAGGCAGGAAGAACACGAGCAATACTGATGAATAGTCATTTGCTTTCTGTCTGCCTTTTTTGGGCTCAGATTTCACGGTTCAGCCTCTTTTTATGGCCAACATAACATGGAATGAAAAGAAGATTGGCCTGAAAGTGTATGTATGTATGTATGTATACCTATCACAAAGAGGCAACAGACATATGTGCAATATTTTATGAGGGTAGAATTAAAATACCAATCACATCACAAATATGTATTTAGAAGTACATTAACCTTTATGCAAA
Organism: Nanorana parkeri; assembly: GCF_000935625.1. Classification (NCBI taxonomy): domain Eukaryota; kingdom Metazoa; phylum Chordata; class Amphibia; order Anura; family Dicroglossidae; genus Nanorana; species Nanorana parkeri. The sequence continues at coordinate 14,959 of NW_017306350.1, read as the reverse complement.
CTGAAATAGTTGACATTATTGTGAACATTGTAAGACACATTACACTAAATACAGCAGATAATATTATTTAAATTATGAACGGAGGAGTTGTAATGTATGTTTTTTGTACTTTCTGGTGCAATTTTTTTCATACCCCTTTGTTTGTGACATAGGTGATTAAGGAAATGCTTTCATGAAAGAGACCACCTAGAATTCTAGAAGGATATCAAAGGGCTATAATTTTGTACTGATATTGGGCTATTATTTTACCACTCTACGCTTATATTTTTACAACATTTGTGTTTTGCTCATGGTGGGCAAGTGTTTACCATGTTGTATAACTGACCTGCAAATGCTTTTGAAATTCGATCTTTCTTCCATTCCCAAGGCTGGTCATATTCTTCTGGAGGCCGTTCGTCATCTTGTGGCAATCTGGATTCCCGGGGTCTCTGGTCTGACTTTTCACTATCCGAATCTACTCCATTTTCCGATGGTTCATACGGCGTGTCGTATAGGTGTAAAGGTTTACCTGGCAGTTCTTTGGATCCCCTTCTGCGAATTTCTATAAACAAAAAAAGAAAACATTTTACAATTCTAAAAATTTCAGTAAAATTTAGCATAACAAAGTCTAGGAACCACAAGGGCAAGGACTTGTCTTGCAGTCCTGGGTTTATTATGCAGCAGAACAGATTTCTCAGAATGTATTTATACTCCCTCCATTTTTGCAAGGGAGTCTTCTGGTTTTTCCCACAGCCTAAAAACATTCTGGGCGGTTAACCAGCTTCTAAACACTGGCCCAAGTGCATTTACATGTAGCAGTACAAGCTTGGAAATAATATTTTTAAGATCTCCTGGTTAGGGGCCCTAATGTTTTTATCTATTCAGCAGAGTAAGTCAACATGTTTGTGATATATACATATTGAAGAACAACTGAAAACATTTTTTCCAAAATAATAAATAGAAATTCCATCTTTTGCAAAAAAGTTAAATAAAAACTACACATCTTTTCTTTTATGAAGAAGTGTGCATTTATAATTTTTGCATAGGAGCCAGTAAAGCAATGCAATCATGATCCATAGATTGTCGATGCAATGCTCTGGCTCCTGCAGAATCCTCCTACCACCCACATCCATATCGAGGTACCAACATTTAATAACACGGGCAGGTGGAAGTGTCAATGGATTACAAGTGCAGTGACGTCACAATGTGCAATGCATTGTCATGTGGTCATGTTTTATGATACACCCTAAAATATGGGGTTTACCTTTCTGATCATAAAACATGGTCAGAAAGGTAAACTCTTTAAGCCTTTAGGATTAAATGTCTGTTTTTCAGAGACTTAGGACAATAAGGGATGTGCATATGATAAGTGTACTAACAGAGGTTATTTTCATTAACAGCTTGATGCTGAAATGATCAATTAATCCAGAGATAAAGATAGCTGAAATGATATGACAAGGGAAGTATCTACATAGTTGTTTTTCCCAAAGATAAATCAGTTAATTTATACTTTTTAAAACAAAACTGTATTTTTTAAATGAGGAACCACAGTTTAGTGGAGGTTTTGGTTTAAGCTATGCACATGAAAGTGATCATCTTGATGAAATTAAAGCAATCTGTTAGGGTTTGATTTTCATAGCCAATGCCCATTTCCTCCCAAAATACAGCATGCTTACATAGTCTGTTCAGTTCAATGTATTGAAAGCCTATTTTCTATGTAAAGTTTACAGTATGCTGTCTATGTTCATGGAGACAGCAGCCTCTCTGATTCTCTTGTTTCACTGCTGTTCCTCTGCAGTAACAATTAGTAGAGGAGTAGAAACAAACTATATGGTCCTTGCTACCTATAGCTGGATCAGCATTGTAACAGCATTTTTTTTAAACTTAAAATTATAAGGTATTTTGAAAACTTCCATTTGTTGTCTCAGCACAAAGTTGCACCCAGCCTCACTGAACGAGGCAGATTCCATTACTAAATTTCTAAATAAGAAACAAAATTCTATATTTAAAACAGATATTTTTTCAGCATGCATCATATCTACAGGTGAAACTCGAATAATTAGAATATCGTGCAAAAGTAATTGCATTAATTGCTGCAAAAGGGGCCCAAACCAAGTACTGAGTACATATGCATGCTTGTACTTTTCAGAGGTCCGATATTGTTCTATGTACAATCCTTGCTTTATTGATTGCATGTAATAATCTACTTTTTTGAGGTTGTGTATTTGGGGTTCTTGGAGTTTTCATGAGCTGTAAGCCATAATCATCACAATTATAACAAATCACGGCTTGAATTATCTTGCTTTGCATGTAATGAGTCTATCTCATATATTAGTTTCACCTTTTAAGTCGCATTAGTGAAATAAATGAACTTTGCATGATATTCTAATTATTCGAGTTTCACCTGTATATGGAAAAGGGACCTAGTGGAGCCTGCAATACCTGCAATACCTGCAGCAGGTTCTGTGCCCCAGCTCTGCCCGAATTCTGGGCTGTTTTGACTGATCAAAGCTTTGGCCCTTCTAATAGTGTTAATGCTTTTGTGTCCCCTCCTACTTGCATCAATTTCCTATTGCCTAGCGAGGCAGCCCATGATAGCGCTGGGCCAATAGGAATGTATGGGGGCAGAGGGGAGTAGGGTGTGGGTGTTGAAAGGTGCTACAGAAATAGATACTTTGCTACAATGTTGTCAGCAGGATTTAGAAATAAGAGGGATATCTAACAGATAGAGACTGCAGTTAAAAGCCAATAGAAATTAAATTTTTTCTCCACTCTGCAAACTCTTACTGGCACAATAAGTGTTCGCACCACTATATACCAGTTCTCAAACAGAAGAGATCCAGGTCTTCTACACCTATCCATTCACAAAACAATTTGGCTTTTGTGCATGGGTTCACAGAGTGCAAAGCATTCTGTGACTGGGCAAGAAGAAAGAAGGGAGAGGAAAATTATGCAAAAGCTGCAGTGTAGGAGACCTGAAGGTTTAGTGTGGCAGGGCACCAGTAGTATAGTGATAGCTATATGATGAATAAATCACAGCTCTAAAAATAAATTATATGTGCGCACCCTGCCCTGTGCTAAAAATTTATGAAAACAAGAGTTATATTTCCCTATAGGAAAATATGTGAACACAAATATACAAGAATACAAAAAGGCACTTTTCACATTTTTATTAACCTATTTATATATGCTCAGCCAGAAATTCTACAGAGTCATGTCCTCATATGCAAGCTTAATGTGTAGGTGGGTGCTATAACCAAAGAGTTCCCATTAAAGGAGAACTATGGGATCAGTGGTTTTCCCCATAAGTTCTCCTCAGGGTCACGGGAGGACATAAACTAGTGCCCTCCCGTGACCCAAAGCTCAGTATACTGCGAGCTACAGCTCGCGGTATAATGAGACCACTGAGGCTGGGACGGATCCCGACATTAGTCGAGATCCACCCAGCTACATAATTGACAGTTGGCTCTGCCTATCTAGAGGCAGAGCCAGCTGTACCGGCCCCCTCCCAGTCCGTTCCTCCTGTCAGCACTGGAGGATTGGACAGGGGAGGGATCTCTGCAGGGAGCCTTGAGTGACAGTCACGGCTCTCTGCAGGGACAGGATCGAGAAGTGAGACAGTGACGGTATGCTTTTGCTCACTTCCCGATCTATTGAGCTGACATGTGACAGATTCATTGTCACACTTCGGCTCGAACTATGAGGTTGAGTGAAAATCACTCACCTCATAGTTCTCCTTTAAGAGCAAGTCCATTTTTTTTCATAAAGTGTTGCATTTCTGAAATTATAATGGAGTTTTATTACAGACAGATTGATACAAAAGATATTCACACTGCTTTCCTAAATACAACAGGGACAATTTACTCCCTACAATCTACTCCCTTTTCCAAGCCCCCAGGCCAGATAACTCGGCAAAACATTTCAAACGTGTACTTCCCATGTTATGGGTTTTTTGTTTTTTTTACCCTCGCAAAAAATTATAGAAAGGAAAAAACATTATGCATATTTAAAGATACAATAATAAATACCACTTGGGATGTATCTTTTAAGGTTACAGAAACACAATACGTTCTTGATGGTTGAACGAAGTCAATAGCGATGCTAAATTGGTTGTTTATGAAAAGCTAAAGCAATTGTTCACAGTAAAACCCTACAACTGTGAAGACAGCTTAAGAATGGAATGAACCTGAGAGACCTGCAGTGCAAATCTATATACGCAGCGGTGTTCTAAAGAATGGTGCTCTGATTCAGGAGTTAATTTTTTACCTACACTAATTCCTAGCAGCACGCTTTACAGCAGCGCTGGAATACAGCCAACGATGATCTGTGCGCCTTTCCAAACACGCGTTAATCACTGAATGCTAGGTATTGTCCTTTGCTGCTTAAAACCAAAACATCAATAATGACAGAACTGCTCTGGCAATCAGTCACATCTTGTAACACAAATGTGTGCTTAGATTTTCTCCCATGCCAGTGATGTATAAACTGGCTATGAGCATGGTAGATCAATATTATTATGAGTTGATCCATCTTCCTCAGCTGCTGTAATACAGCTCTATTTCCAGTCTATACTTAAAAAAAAAAAGCATTAGGGATAAGGAACAAACTAAACAACGGAAAGGAGTAAACAACTGTATATACACTGCTTCACTGATTCTCAACTATTGCATATTTTGCACTTTTGTCAGCAAACCTCTTGCAAATACCCTTTGAGGTTTATCCATTTCTTTTAAAACTTGTGAACTGCATATTGAGAAACTGTACAGTACAACATTTAAATAGTTTCTGAATAATATTTCTATACAGTAAACTTGCCCCCCCCCAAAAAAAAAACCCCAACCACTCTAAAACAATTTAAAAATGTACACAAAGAATGAGCGCATTACATAATATGCTATCAGGAAGATTATGTGTCCCTTTTAGGAGCATAAATCCCATTTCCAAATGGTCTGCCCATAAGTGTTTGTGCAGGCTAATATGTAGACTTGTAGTAGTGAAAAACTCCTTTTCCAAGGTGCAGATAGTTGAGGTGGGGTAAGACTAGCAATGGATACTAATCAGCCAAACACAGATTCCACCTTCATCCTACCTCTGGGTCCATGTGTACAGTTCACTAGAGAGATTGTGAACACTGCAGCACACTTTCACAGATGTAGCAGTTGAAAACAGAAATGTTATTTTTTTTTAAAACTGCTAACAAGGTCATAATGTATAAAATGCTATTGTTATTTCAGCTAAGTCGACTATGAGGTACTGGCAAGGAATGTGATATTATTAACTATGCATTCCAACTACACTGTTCATGATGCAGCCAAAGATGGGCCTCCTGGGAATCTTGAAGTTTCCCTCTGAAGACCCCAGATTCTCAAAGCATTTGGTGTGTAGGTGGTTGAGCAACCATGCACTTGCAAGCCAATCATTGGTCATATATAATCTCTTCCGAGATCCCAGCACATATATTCCTGACAGAGTCATCGCTCTCTGCAGGGAGAGGATCGTGAAGTCAGCAATTGGCGATATGTGTTGACTGACTTCCCGGTCAATAGAACAGACCTGTGACAGCTTCAGTTTTACAGGCCGGCTTAAATTATGGGTATGAGTGTTTTTCCACTCATCCCATAGTAGTTCTACTTTAAATAAAATCTCATAGCTCACAGATTATTTTAACCAGTTGACATCCGCGGTGTTAAACCCCCTTCCCATCCAGGCCATTTTTTAGTATTCAGTGCTGCGGTACTTTGACTGACATTTATTCCGTCATGCAGCGCTGTACTGAAATGAATTTTATACCCTTTTTTGGGGACAGATAGAGCTTTCTTTTGGTGGTATTTATTCACCACTGGGGTTTTTATTTTTTTACTATATTAAGGAAAAATCACCGAAATTAAAAAAAAAAAACAGTTTCCCCTATATTAAATGATAAAACATTTATTATTACCCAATTTTTTGGTAAAATATAAAAGACGGGGTCACGTCGGGTAAAAAGACACTAAACATGTCAAGCCTTAAAATTGCGTGCGCGCGCGAAACCTCAAAAAACGATAATACCCAAAATTGGCCATAGGCGACGCTTTAAAAGCTGTTACCGCTCATCAGTTTAGTGTTATCAGTGATTGATGGCCCTAAAATGATTGCTCTCACTGCGACGTTCGCGGCGATATGTAACATGTGTAGCGCAATTGTAATTTTTGCGCGCTGGGGCACCGGACACGTATTTACGTTTATAGGCGCGTAAACGTGGGGGTGGGGGAGTTAAACATTTTGGGGGTTTTTTCCCCTTTTTTTATATCTGACTTTTATTTTATTTTACTTTTTTATATGTGACTTTTATTTATTTTTATTTATATTCATTTTTTTGCACTTATTGTTATTGCTATTATATAGGGGGATAATATATAGGGGGACGCAAACGAGCACATACAGGCGATCGGCGGGCTATGGACCTGCTGATCGCCTATATGTGAAACACCCGGTACCGGGTGTTCGCATTGGACGGGTCTTTTCTGCCCGTGCGTGCCCGCTAGGGGGCGCGCGCGAGCAGAAAAAAAAATGCCGTCTGGCAACGGCAACCCGCCAATGCAGCAGTGCCGTCCGTCCGTTTTTCTACTACGGGCGGACGGCAAGAGGTTAAATTACAATACAATCTTTTATTACATGTAAAGCTCACTTAAATTAGCAAGTAACAATACTGTACAATAGGTTGCAGCACTTCAAGAATGAGATAGAAGTTTATCTCAATTTTTATTGCACTGTTTATTTTTATACCTGTTGACTTTCTTTCTTTGTTGTATGAAACTTTGAAAACTTGAAGGACTTTGTTCTTTAACAAAAATTACCTTGATGAAAAAAAAGACATGTTTTACAGGGAAACAATGGAGCATTTTCAGCGAATGCACAATTTGCATTCTGAAGATAATTTGATTTGATGTGCTTTTCACTTTGTATACACTTTCTGCTCAATAGTTGCATTAAAATATTTCACGTGTATTGCAGGTTCTCTGCGTTGTAATGTCTGCATGTCAGAAAACCTTTACTAGAAAGAAAGACAGATGCAATCCTTGTTTTTTTATGATGAGGTATGCAAATCATCATACTATAATATTGTACTTACTGCCTAAAGAGGAGCCTATTTTCACAATCCATGCCCATGCAAAAATAAACAAAGCTGATCTGATTCGACTGCTTTTCCGTATGCTTTCCCTTTCTGTATTGCATCCATGTATAGTTCTTTAATATAAAACCCTAAAAACGGAGATTGACTGTGTATGGCCACAGCTTCTAATTATGTAATTTTCTAAAAATGATTTCCTTTCCCCTGTAGTATATTTATATTCTCCCAGGACCCTGCAGACATAATAATCTGCTGATAGTGTGCAAACCTTAGCCTTTCAAATAGATCACTTAGGATCCCTAATGAAAATGTGCAGGTAAAAAAAGGAACAGCCACCAGAGTTAGCTTGCAAATGGAGAAGAAATATAAAATTATAGTGCAGCACATATATTCCAGCAAACTTGATCCAAAGAACCAAAAAAAAAAAAAAAGGCAAGATTTGTTTCTCTTTAATCTGTGTTAATATAAAATATATATGCACACCTATTTTATATGTTCATAGGAATTCTACCTTACCACATTCTTCTCCGTTACATCTCATTTCAATAGGGTTAAAGCAATTTGCCTCTTTTTGTGCCTGAATTGCCTGACTAAATTTCCTCTGGTGCAATCAAATATATAGAACTCATTTCTACATGTCATGTCCTTAATTTTTTTCTGTCTCAAATAAATCAAATTTAAAAAACTGGTGACAGAACTCCAACCAGACCTTTTCTTCTTTAAACTAGCAGTGAAATGAAAAAAATAAATAAAAAAAATGTACTCCCAAGCAGCATCCATTCCAACCCTAGACCAGGTCTGCAGACCCATCTCATTATGGATTAAATCATTACATTTAACAGCAGGTTGATGGACAGTGGTCTGTAACTAAAGCTTTTAATCACTTGAAGATATAAAACAGTCACTCCAATTAAGAAGTCATGATGGAGAGAATAACTGCATGGTATCCTCAGGCATATTCTAAATGAGACATCTCAATAACTACATTTAACAGACCACGAAACCTAAAACACACACAAGTACCAATAACACTGCCAAACTGGCTAATTGTAAAAGATCTTCAGATTTTTCAAACTAAACAATAACCACAGTTGA
>NW_017306350.1:3062-6421 GCF_000935625.1 Nanorana parkeri | reverse complement strand
ATATATACTATAGAAGACTATATATATATATATATATATAGTCTTCTATAGTATATCTAGGCATATCAAGTAATTTTGCAATTTTGTTTTGCCTTCACTTTTCCCCCACTTTTGTTGCACACAGAGCACAAATAGGATCCTCAACCATTCTGCACATTCAGATTTCCTGACAAATGCAAATACCTGGTATAAACGTTAGACAAAATTATTTCGCTCTACATAATTGATTTTGTATTTACATTGTTCAACAGAGAATTGCTTCAACAAGTTAACATTTTATATTGTAAACCTATTTATCTATCTTCTTAAAACCAGTGTAATTTCCACAGTCCTGTGCATTTAGCGGGCCCATTTAGGGCAAAATACACGGTACACCTTATAGAACCACCCTTCTACTTGATGCTTATACTTACCATCTATTTCCACCCTTTTTTCCTGTTTGCCTGCCAGAGCAAAGGAATGTGCAAAGTCAGTATGGTCAGGGATATATGACTTTCTTTGCACACTCATGTGACAGCTTAGACATGTCAAACTGCATCACTGAAAGAAGGGGAAGACCACAAGCACATCACCACCCCCTTCCCCCTACTACCAAGCCTTTCATTTGGCTTTCTGACAGACAAATGGTATGGTTAGAGGAGATAACATAAGGTAAATATAAGCAGTGTGTGGTGAGGGGTGGTGGGGTGTGGGTTGTACAATCGCTTAACCATCAATCTTAACACAATGGGGTTGATTTACTAAAGGTGTATAAGCTGTTCACTTTGCAAGGAAATTTTCCCTTAGCTTAGTGAATGTGGTGAAAATTAACTTTGCAAAGAATATGCAATCACAATATTTTTGCTTGCACATGGTTGGATGATGGGAGCCAGCAGAGTTTCTCCTCATTAGTAACACAACCCCAGTATGTTTCCACATATATACAGTATTGTGAAAAGGTTTTAGGCAGGTGTGAAACACATTTGTAAAGTAAGAATGCTTTAAAAAATATTTTTGTTTATTTTTATCAATTTACAAAATGTAAAAGTGAGCTTTTACATTTTAGGTTTACAAAAACCCTTATTTAGGTTTTAGGTTTACAAAAACCTAAATCAAATCAATATTTGGTGTGACTACCCTTTGGCTTCAAACCAGCATCAATTCTTACACTTGCACAAAGTCGGGATTTGGTAGGATTAGAGTCAGGTGTATGATTAACCAGTTATACCAAGCAGGTGCTTGAAACACAGTCACTAACTGAAACAGAAACAGCTGTGCAGGAGGCTTAAAACTGGGTGAGAAACAGCAGAGGAACTCTGCTACTAATTTGAGGTTGTGGAAGACTGTTTCATGTCACAGGTCAAACACCATGGCAAGACTAAGCACAGCAACAAGACACACGGTAGTTATACTGCATCAGCAAGATCACTCCCAAGCAAAGATTTCAAAGCAGACTGGGGTTTCAAGGTGTGCTGTTCAAGCGCTTTTGAAGAAGCACAAAGAAACAGGCAATGTCGAGAACCATAGACGCAGTGGTTGGCCAAGGAAACAATGCAGAAGATGAAAGGCACATCATGCTTACTTTCCTTCGACATCGGAAAATGTCTAGCAGTGCCAATAGCATCGAACTGGCGGAAACCAGTGGGACCCAGGTACACAGAGAAGTTTGGCCAGAAGTGGCGTTCATGCAAGAGTTGCAGCCAAAAAGCCATACCTCAAAACCGTGGAAACAAGGCTAAGTGACTCAGCTATGCACAAAAACATAGGAACTGGAGGAGTGCAGAAAAAAGCAGCAGGTGCTCTGGACTGATGAGTCAAAATTTTAAATATTTGGCTGTAGCAGGAGGCAGTTTGTTCACCGAAGGGCTGAAGAGCAGTACCATAATGAGTGACTGCTGCAACAGTGAAGCATGATGGAGGTTCCTTGTAAGTCTGGGGCTGCATTTCTGCCAATGGAGTTGGAGATTTAGTCAGGATCAATGGTGTCCTCAATGCTGAGGAATACAAGCAGATACGTATCCATCATGCCATACCTTCAGGGAGGCGTGTAATTGGTCCAAAATGTATTCTGCAGCAGCACAACGACCCCAAACATGCAGCAGAGCCACACAGAGCCCAGATCTCAACATTATCGAGTCTGTCTGGAATTACATGAAGAGACAAGATTTGAGGCAGCCTACATCTACAGAAGATCTGTTGTTAGTTCTCCAAAATGTTTGGAACAACCTACCTGCTGAGTTCCATCAAAAATTGTGTGCAAGTTTACCTAGAAGAATTGATGCTGTTTTGAAGGTAAAGGTTGGTCACACCAAATATTGATTTGATTTGGATTTCTCTTCTGTTCATTTACTTATCATTTTGGTAATTGATAAATATAAACTATTAACACTTATTTCTGAAAGCATTCTTACTTTACAGAATTTTACACACCTGCCTAAAACTTTTCCACAGTACTGTATTTTCAAATATACTTGCATGAGTCCAGTCTTAAATTATTATTGTTTAGGCTCACCCATATTTGCCACAGAAATGTCACCTGTGGTCTAACAGTTGCTGTTCTTCCCAACCTCATTTCAATGACACACACTGTGTCCCAACTCCTGTTTTTTGCATGATGGTATCAAACAAAAGAAAGATAAGATGCCTTTTAAGATTTTTTTTTTCTGCTTGCATCCTTGTTTGGCAATTTTCCACTTAGAACACATATTAGAGCCTCCGGGTGATTTTTCCCGGTGGGAACAGACACACAAATAAAAAACAGATAGGGGCGTTAACCTTATTAAAAACCAAATGTTTTGGCTGGTGTTCCACTTTCACGTGTTAGTTCACATTTTTATAAAATTGAGAGTGTAGTCAAGGGAGCCCTGTAGTTTCCAAATCCTGGTAGTGTAAAGAAATCGAGTTTTGTTTAAATGACATACCTGTAGGGCAAATGTGGTTTCTGGAAAGCCTGATCAAAAAAGCAACATTCTAAGCTCGGATGGATGGTCTGTTGAGTGCAGCCCTGCCATCACAGGAACAGGCATGGGAGTGGTGCTCTCCATCTACAAATCCAGATGTGCTTTCCCTGTCACAGCTCAGCTAAGAAGCTAAATTTCAACACACTGCATTAAAATTCAGAAACTACTGGGGCCCCTTGACTCCACTGTACATTTAAAAAAAAAAAGACAAATTCTTTAAAGAGCCCAGCAGAGGAATCATACATTTGTTTGCATTGTTTGCAACTCAGTGGTGGGTAGCCATGAAGGGTTCCCAGCTGGTAGCTCAAGTGCGAAGATCTCAATGAGACAGTCCGGGAGAGAAACATTAAGTATGAGTAAGTGGCTCACCTCTCCAGCAGTCATAATAAAAAGTTGTGGGTGAACGTAGTTCAAGCAAAC
>NW_017306350.1:0-2939 GCF_000935625.1 Nanorana parkeri | reverse complement strand
ACATACTGCAAACTTCTCACATGATTATGAATCCATGACACACATGATATCTTCAAAAAGCACGTACTGAGTAAACAGAGCATATTGTACACAATATAAATGATCAAAATATGTAATTTATCTTTATTTTTTTATTTAGCCGATGCATACTATAAATGAGCTAAAATCATTTTATAATTTGACCTCATTCTTATTTGGGTTTTATGTAATAACAAGACTACTTGTTTATGTGATAACTGATATGCTTTAAAAAAGCCATTTGACATTTTTGCTCATGTCAAATGTTCTAATTTAACAGATCAGTGGTGTTCCCAAAATCTGACCTCAGGGCACTACAAAGTCCTTGCTTCACGTTGCAGCAATTTCTCAGATGCTTTGTGACAAATATATTTGAATTTACATGAACATATAAAAGCTGCAGAATCATGCCATCTGGAACAGAAAAATTAACTAAATGGCGTAATGAGTAACAAATATTTTACAGTGATGATAATAAACAGGTAAAAGCCATTCTGTAGATGCTTTCTGGGAATTTACTTCCCCTGAAGTTCCGCCTGCCTCCAGAACTGCGACACTTCGCAGCTTAGTATAAATCAGCATCTGGCTGGATTTTCTCCTTGCCAGGTTATCCAGTGTCATGCTGACATTTCTGCACTTCAAATACTCTGCCAGTCATCTACACACCCTGCACCCGACAACGCAGTAATATATTGGGTATTTGCGGGTTGTATGTCACATCCATCTAACATTCCAGAGAGTGGAATAACTCGTTTTTTTTTTTTTTAGTGTGCACACAATCCCAGTTATGTTGTTGGCAATGAAGTAGAGTTTAGAAAAACAAGAACAGTGCACACTGAAGCATGCCATCCCTGTTGAGTTGGCTGCAATGAGCTACAACACTTGGTACTGCCCATTGCTCAAACATCTGCAATAATCTCACAAGGTGGTAATGGAGAGAAACTTGAACACAACAAACATTGTTCCGCCGAGACCGAAAAGAGATTAAAGTTTGCAATGGTAAGAGAAGAATGTTGGGCTACAAAAGCAATGTGTGTCATTGGGCTTTCAGGTGATGGAATATATTATTCTCTGTTATGTTTTAAAACATGCACAGTGTTAACAACCGTATCAAGAAATCACACGCCAGAGGCAAAATGATAATCAATAGAGAGATTATAAAATATACAAAATATTTTTGATGCTGAAATATGTTCTTTGTCGTTTAGCTGCTTATATAAAAATCTGCAGAAATGCTTCTTTACTAGTGTATAAAATGTAAACACTAAAAAGAGAACAATCAAAGAAATCAAGTGCACTTACTCAGTATCTGTATAAAATAAAAACAAAAACCACATGTAATATTGTAGAAAGTTAAAAACAATGTAAGCAAATAAAATTCCAATAGAAGCAGTGCTTAAACACTCCAAGCTGTACCCCACACCTGTACTCACAGATACACTGACCAGAGAGATACAACCATCTACAAATCCGCCCCAACCTACATGACCCACCTCATCTCAAAATATCACCTGAACCGCCCCTTCTCTCCTCCTGCTCTCCAGCACACTTGTCACCTCCTCGCATGCTCGCCTCCAGGGTTTTTCCAGGGTGTCTCCCATCCTCAGGAACTGCCTACCCTGATCTGTCCGCTTTTTACCTACTCTGTCCACCTTTAGGCGATCCTTGAAAACTCATCTTTTCAGGGAGGCCTATTCCACCTCGATATAACAGAACTTTCAGTTCTTCCATTAAATCGTCCCAAACAGTTATTACCTTTTGTATCACTTGCTGCTCCTACTAGATTGAAAGCTCTCATGAGCATGGCCCTCCTACCTCCTGTACTGAAATTGTATTGTTTAATTGTATTGTCTCCCTCAGTTTTGTAAAGCCCTGTGCAAACTGTTGACATTAGATAAATCCTGAATAATAATAATTACAATTATTATTATTATTAAAAGCCTTGCTAAGATTTCATGTCTTTTTCAAGTTGATTTTCACTTCCAGTGATGAACACTCTTTGCAATCAATCTTCCTCTCAAGCAATGTGAAATAGGTAAGAGAACACCACATATAGCACAAATCCACTAAAACTCCATTCATTCAATTAAAACATTTTTTTACACTCACATTGATTAGTGCTATGAACAGCACCAGTTATAGAAAACACAGAATGTTAGAAACAGCGGGGAGGATCAGAACCTATAGTATGGCAGAGCCAAAGATCAATAAATATACAGTATGTGGCTATACAGTATTTACTTATCCTTTGCCTGTCATCAATGAACAGAGGGGTGTTCAGTGCTGGTCAGTTAGTGTTCAATTGTAAAGCAACAGATCATAAACAAGAATGAAAAATAAAGGATTGAGAATGAGAGAAAGAATGAGATTGAGAAAGAATGAAAGAAAAAAAAAAAAAAAAAAAAACATTAGCACTTTCATACAATTGTTAACTATAAACAGGTGTTCTACAAAGGATCTGTGTAACTTTGCTTTCGTGTCTCCTCAGGGCAGAGGTAAGAGGAGATGACCAGACACTGCTTGCAGGGCACATTGAACTTTATGTAGAGTATAGTTGCAGCACATACAGGCATATGGAGTCAGCATCAGACACAAATAAATTATGACCAGCCCTATCGGTTTAAACCTGGCACCTGATAGCTGCCCAACTCAAAAGGCTGGAACAAACCATAAGGAATTAGACATGCACCCACCCAGGATTAAAGCAAATGACATGAGTGTGTAGCAGAATGCTTGTGCAAATGTAACCTAATAGAATGTGGTCAGTACTGATCAACCCCCCGGGATGCGCGGTCGGGATGCTGCCACTGACCCTGGAGCAGGAGGTCCCCCCTGCTCGGGAAAAACCATGGTGGAGCCATCGCCATCCGTTGCAACAGTGGAAACCAAGGCCTCCGTGGCCAATATGGGAGAATTAGGAT
>NW_017306349.1:2592421-2592809 GCF_000935625.1 Nanorana parkeri | reverse complement strand
TCCACTCGGTCTCTCTCTCCCAGCATTTAAATTCTGCTATATAATCTTCTACAGGTCTTTTCCCTTGCTTCAGGTTCCGAATAGTGGATTCCGCAGTGAGCTGCTTGTTAGTGTCTTTGTAAAGAAGGTCCATGGCCTGTAGAAACTCTGGGTAGGAATCGAGCAATGGATCTGCGTTTTCAATGTAAGTATTAGCCCATGCACGGGGTTCGCCACGAAGGTAGGAAATAAGGGTCATTACCTTTACGCGGTCGTTATGGTAGGTTCTAGGCTTTAGCTCGAACATGAGCTGACATGCATTGAGGAAGTCCCGGTAGTGTCTCCTGTTGCCAGAGAAAACGTCAGGAGGACTAGCTTTGGGCTCTGGGCCTTCCCTGGGAGGAGCAAC
>NW_017306349.1:2583974-2591372 GCF_000935625.1 Nanorana parkeri | reverse complement strand
TTATTGATGTGATCAGAACAGTGAGATCAATAATCAGGGAGATGATACATTATATATAATTCCGTCCCTTTCAATGTCTATACAGTTTGTAACATTTCAGGTATTTAAGGATCCTTAGCCGGGCGGTTTTGGAACATAATAACTTTATTCTCTTCCACACAGTACAACTTAAATTGCTTCTTTTCAGCAAACAAACATAAACAGGGCGAATCTTCCAGCAACATCCTTGATTTGGCTCAGCACCGGTATCATGTCCCACCTCGGGGTTAGAACCTCAGCCTACTCATGGCCAGACACCCATCAGCTTCACACCTTTCTGTGTGACAACAGTCCTTCCGACCTTTCCCAACACACCGCGTGTGCCACAGACCCTCCTGGCCTCGCCCCGACACCGTGTGTGCCCCAGACCCTCCTGGCCTCTCCAGCCAGCCTCCAGCCCAGTGTCTCGTGCGTCACATGCACACAGTCTCCCACGCTCTGAATGTCCTCCTGCACCACTGACTGCCCCTTCCTCTCTGTCCACTCTCTTGATTGGGCTGTTATCAGCCACCTGGACAGTCTGGCCTAACAATTGGCTACATCTGGCCCCAGGACTGGGGATTTCATCTCGCCCAAGACTCTTAGAAATCTCCAGAGACCCAGATCCCAGTTATATTCCAGAAAACCCGGAAAGAACTGGAAACCCGGCTCCTTCCCTGTCACACGATATGTTTTTTGGACCCTGTCAGCCCCTCTGTCCGAGAGTCCTGGGCACCAAACATGCCAATCACCATAGTGACACGTTGATATATTCATGGTATGGACTGGCTCGAGGGAGGAATTGGAGTCCTTCATCGATCGTTTACAAGTCAACGACTTCGATCTAAAATTCACTATGACATGTCATCAAAAGTCTATAGCATTTTTGGATGTTATGCTCGGGGTTGAGGATGATGGTTCACTTTTTAGCAGCCTTTTTAGAAAAGAAACGGCAGGAAATACCATGCTTCATGCAAATTATGGGGAAATATTGGCACCTTCTGTCTCAGGATCCTGTGATTTCAAAGTCTGTAGCCAAATATCCTGAAGTGGTATATAGACGCTCCAAATCCCTTTAGAGATCTGCTGATACAAAGCCATTACAATGCTGATATTGAGGGAGCCACACGGTTAAATTCAGGCTCCTATAGATGCCAACATTGTAGTGACTGTAAATAACACTGTGACTGTGCTCACACAACCCTCTCTGATGATCTGTGTGCTAACATGACCACAATACTGGGACTTTAGACATCCATGGGTGGAATACAGACTCCAGACTCACCAATCCCTTTCAGCTTCCACAGTGCAGGAATACTTTAGTTGAGCAGAGGATGACACTGCGTAATAGAACCATAGCTAGATAGGTGGTGCACTTGAGATCTTCTCTGGGAGAGACACCAGACTTGCCCCTGAGGTCCATGCCTTCCTGGCACCTCCAACAGATAAAGGGCTCTTCTGGTTCTCCATCACAGATAGTTCCAGGCCCCACCTGGGTCCACATCAGGCTTCCTGCAGGCTTCAGTCCAAGTCCGCTTCTCCTACTGTATACACCCTACCCCCTGGCTGGGCCTGGGGGAAGACTGCCCTGAGCACATGGCAATTCCTGAGTATTTATGCACTTCCCCAGCATGCACCACTGGCCATGAAACTCCTAGTGAATGACTGGAGAGACATAAACACCTGCAATGTTCTCTCATTGGCTGTCCCACTTTGTGGTAGGGTCACACCCCACTGCTAGGTGCAGACGATAGCAGAACATCTAGGAATGACCAAATGATCACAAACTACAAATCAGCCGGACTGATTACAGTTCGAACAACACTAAATTTAAAGAGCCAGTCCCCTTAGGGTGGAAGGGGCTACATATGTTTGTGAAATCCATTTGGCCCCACAGCGTAGAGATGAGGGACTTTGTCACAGCCATTTTGTTATAGTGTCACCTTCCATGTTTCCACAGCTTTATTATAGAACAATATGTGAGCCACACGACCAATGGCACTTATTCTATAAACCACCAACTGGTATTAGCCGTTCCAGGAACAAGCATGCCATGTCAGTATTTAGTGGTCACCATGACTTAGAAATGTGTTGGAATCTAGAGTGGAATCCTATTATCATTCACCCTTTACCAGCCTAAGGGGATGAGGCCAGTGCTCTACGGCATAAAATAGGAGGATCCCAGTGAACATATTTGATGAGTAGCCCAATGAGTCATCTGGGGTTGAGGCCATATCTGTGATTTTGTTGCCCATTACTTTGAGGACCTTTTTTGCACACCGGCCTACCGACTTACAAAGCCTAAATACCCCTATTCACAGTTAGGTGAAGGATTCTTCTCAGCTAGCACTTGGTAAGATTTACCATATTGTTTACCACCAAGGTCCACCTTGAAAAATGTTAGCCCTGATATTGCTAGGTCCCAGACTTCAGTTTTTTGTATGTGATCAAGGTATGTGCTTCTCTGATATCCGGCCCTCCACCAGGATGGATCTCCTGTAGATGATACCGGGTCCTCTCTACAAAAGTAAGAGGGAAGTTTTGCATCACTGCCTACTGGCAGCCGGAGTGACTATTTCTAGACACTGGAAGTCCCCTCATCCTCCTGCCCTGATTGAGTGGGCACAGAGACTGAATGATATTTATACAATGAGTCCCTGGCAACCTCTGACCATAACAGGAGTGATCTGGCCTTTGAATCTTGGGGGGTGATTTACTAACCTAAACACACACACACACACCAGGTGTGTGTGATTTTCACACAGCAAAACGTATTCATCAACCAAAAAGTCTCTAAAAGCATATTTCCACTAATGCCATATATGGAAAAATCATGCACATGATGCATATATAATGCTGCTTCACAGTTTAGACAAAAATGGTTAGCTCATGCATTTACATTCCTTGCATTCATCAACGCAAGCAACACAACATAGAGCTAATTTACACAACATCACCTTGGAATTCCTTCAGGGCTTTGCACAACACACCTGCTGGGTGTGTACACACTACAAAGGTGTTTAGATTCCACCCATAGATCATGCTGGGAGGGAACACACTGCAGAGGTGTATACACGTTCGTGGTGTGTTTATAAGGTTAGTAAATCAACCCCTTGGTCTTGCTGGGTGGCTTTCAGAAATTCACTAGGATTCAAGCAACTGGTCCTTCAATAAACTGAACCGCCTTCTCTTTCTGTTTGAGAGATTGAATATCCTCGAGTCTTGGAACTTCCTGAGGATCTAGGTATGCAAATGGATGTCCCATTGCAACCATGTTCTTACCACCTTCCCCTAACCACCCTATATGTTGACTCACCCCCCCCCCATCTTGTTTAATATTTGAACAGCTCCTCTCCAGGTCCTACTGTACTTTTCAAAACTTGAGTGGTAAACTTTCTTCATGCATCATCCTAACATAGACCCATAATTTGCTTCCAATTTTTTTTAATGTTGTTGTGTGTGGAATTCTCATTACTTGAGTTCTACTCTATTGATTGTTGGAGATCCAGATGCTCCTGTGTAGAGATGGGCTGCTGGTTCGAGTCGAACATTGCCTGTTCGAGCATTGGTCGAACTTTGTGGGGGCGTTCGCGGTCCATTTGACCGCGCAAGGTCCCACAAGGCAAAGCACCCTCTGAAGCTCTAACTGGTTAAAGGCTTGCACCTGACCACAGGTCAGGTGCAAGACTTTGCCCAATCATGTCTCGCCTGTCAGATGACGGCAAACTACACAACTGGGCGGAGCTAGCTGTCACCACTAGCTCCGCCCAATTTTTTATGTTTTGCGGACATCTGTCAAAATGCCTTTATGCGGTGGGGAGAGGACGTCGCTTTAAAAAAAAAAAAATTCTATTTATTTTTTATTGTTTTATTTTTTATTTCCCCCCCCCCCCCTTTCCGGCCCTGCCAGGCCTATGCTTGGATCAAGGGTCTGGTATGGATTTTAGGGGATCCCCATGTTTTTTTCCTCCTATTTTTGGGGGTGGGGTTCCTCCTTCAAATTCCTAACCGACCTTAAGTGTCTGGTAGGACTTTTAGGGGGAGGTCTACGCTTACCACATTTAAAGGAATTTTTCATTTTTATTCTTACCCTTTAAGAAATGTTAAAATCACTGCTCCTTTAACCACTTCAAGTCCACGGTGTTACACCCCCTTCCCATTCCGGCCATTTTTCATGTATGGGGTACTTTGACTGACATTTATTCCATCATTCAACGCTGTACTGAACTACATTTTATACCATTTTTTGGGGACAGATAGAGCTTTATTTTGGTGGTATTTAAACACCACTGCGGGTTTTATTTTTTACTATATTAAGGGAAAAGTACCAAATTTTTTTTTAAAAAAACTGTTTCCCCTATATTAAATGAAACATTCATTACCCAATTTTTTGGTAAAATATAAAAGATGGGGTCACGTCAGGTAAAAAAACACCAACATGTCAAGCCTTAAAATTGCGCGCGCGAAACCTGAAAAAACTACAATACCCAAAATTGGCCATAGGTGACGCTTTAAAAGCTTTTACCGCTCATCAGTTTAGTGTTATCAGTGATTGATGGCCCTAAAATGATTGCTCTCACTGCGACGTTCACAACGATATGCAACATGTGTAGCGCAAGTGTCATTTTCCAATGCTGGCGCCGCGAATGCGTATTTACGTTTATATGTGTGTAAATGTGGGGGTGGGGGACTTAAAAATTTGTCCCCCAGGGCAGTACCCGACTCCCCATACATGTCCCCCAGGGCAGTCCCCGGACCCCCATACATGTCCCCCAGGGCAGTCCCCGGACCCCCATACATGTCCCCCAGGGCAGTCCCCGGACCCCCATACATGTCCCCCAGGGCAGTCCCCGGACCCCCATACATGTCCCCCAGGGCAGTCCCCGGACCCCCATACATGTCCCCCAGGGCAGTCCCCGGACCCCCATACATGTCCCCCAGGGCAGTCCCCGGACCCCCATACATGTCCCCCAGGGCAGTCCCCGGACCCCCATACATGTCCCCCAGGGCAGTCCCCGGACCCCCATACATGTCCCCCAGGGCAGTCCCCGGACCCCCATACATGTCCCCCAGGGCAGTCCCCGGACCCCCATACATGTCCCCCAGGGCAGTCCCCGGACCCCCATACATGTCCCCCAGGGCAGTCCCCGGACCCCCATACATGTCCCCCAGGGCAGTCCCCGGACCCCCATACATGTCCCCCAGGGCAGTCCCCGGACCCCCATACATGTCCCCCAGGGCAGTCCCCGGACCCCCATACATGTCCCCCAGGGCAGTCCCCGGACCCCCATACATGTCCCCCAGGGCAGTCCCCGGACCCCCATACATGTCCCCCAGGGCAGTCCCCGGACCCCCATACATGTCCCCCAGGGCAGTCCCCGGACCCCCATACATGTCCCCCAGGGCAGTCCCCGGACCCCCATACATGTCCCCCAGGGCAGTACCCGGACCCCCATACACCTTTATGGACAATAACCTGCTTATAAGCCTTCTTAAAGGGGACAATCGTTTCTGAAAGTTCGACCCCCATTGGCTTGCATTAGGTTCGAGTTCGTATTCGAACTTGTCGGCCGTTCCAATGTTCGAATACGAACCAAGCACGGGGGTGTTCGGCCCATCACTACTCCTGTGTTATCATCTCTATATTAATATACCTCTGTTTGCAACTGGCAAGGTTGTGGCTTTTGGACGTGCTTTAGAAATTACATTGAAGACATGAACAGGGAAAATGTTAGCGCAGAGCCTTCTGGCGTGCAGCTGAAACTTTCTGGAACTCTTTATCCCTGACTCTCTGTAACATATTGTCCTCAGATGTATTTAAACATGTAGAAACAGTTTTAGACTCTTCCTCTCTAATTGAATCTCCATATAACCACATATGAACAGAACAAGAAAGATTTGGAGGTACCGGGCCGAGTGTTAGTTCCTCATGGGTAGAAATTCTGATGTGTGTGCTGAGGAATGACTCATAATAGGGAAAGTTTCTGATCCGGCATTTAATGATTGGGGGAAAGGTGTGCAGTCAGCCTGTTTCTGGTGATTGAGCCTCCCTCTTCTTCATGGGTCTTAGTGATAATATTGGGCATTTGTCCTAGGCCCACTTGGGGGTCTGTATAGAGATGGCCATACACTGGTCAACATCCATTCCATTCACTAAGTAACATTTGTAGAAGTGAACACAACATCCTGGGCTTTATATAGGAAAGGACAGACAAAAGGTTCTGAATCAGATCATTTATTTGTAATCATAGTCAGAGCTGCAAAAATGGAGAAGATCCTCCAAAAACTTAGATTTAGGACCAGAGGCCGGCACCAAGAAGAAACACCCCCACATAGACCATATGAGCCATCCAATGCTGTTCATCAGGCGGGAGCCGGAGATTCACCGACATGAAGGATCTTCAGAAATTTGCAGAGTGTTCCGTATGGCTGTGGGTAACGTGTCCCCGACTCAGACTGCGACCCCCTCTACCTCATCTCCCGACACTGCCTTGTCTACAAGAACATAGAAAGTTATTGTAGGAGCGATAATCTCAGCGGAAGGAAGGAGAGGAAAGAGCAGCAAGGCAAGAAGGCAGGGAAGGAAAAGGAGGGAAATAGGAAGGAAGGGAAGGAATATAAATCAGTTGGCTGGGTTGAATTTTCCTGGCCTGAAGTCCTCCTGACATTTAGCAGGATGCGCTTCTCATTGGTCAGGTGACTGCGCTGACCATCAAGTGCACGCAATTTGCGAGCAAAATTCTAAATCCACAGTGCAGGGCTGTGCTGGATGGCAGTGCTGGGTATGAATAGTACACTTGTATAATAGGCGGAGGGGGAAGGACTGTTGGCTTTGGCTGAAAGGCAAGTATAGTGGGGGGAGGAGGGGGCAGATTTGAGCGGGTAATTTCATCTTCCCAAATTACATGTGAAAGTGAACTTACCCTTTAATGCACATTGTGTCTGTTAAAGAGCGCTGCTACCACAATATGGCACACAGAGGAATGGGACACACACAAACACACAAACACTTTTATTGGCATGCAGATGGCAGGGAGGAAGGGTTGCTTTTAATTTTATTAACTTTAATTGAAATTTCACTTTATTTTTTTATTATTTTTTACACTTTTCTCTTTTAACTTTATTGCCATCATACAGGGGATAACAAGTCCCTATGTGATAGCATTTGGAGGTGACAGGTTCTCTTTATGGAGCCTGCCCTCCAATACAGGAGACTGTCTGTACAGCCTTCCTGTCTCACTGATCACACAGAGCAGATCAGAGAACGGATATTCTCCACTCTGCTCCCCATCCTGAAGTAGTTTGCCGTGGTCCCGGGTCCCCCAGAAGAGCAGGGGACCTCGAAAGCAGCGGCAGGAGGGAAGGGACCATGGGGGGGGG